>NC_064627.1:313510912-313815912 GCF_023864275.1 Schistocerca cancellata | reverse complement strand
GTGTTACGCTCTTCGGTAGAAATGCTGTCTAGGATTCGGAATCAAGTCTGCTCCATTCAACCACATACCTGTAATGGATCCTATGGAGGAGTCCTTTAATGATTACAGCAACTAGTGCATCATATTTCTGTCACTCTCATACCTCGAAAAGAGTCACCTTTTTCGAAACTATCAGCTACAGTACTATTTTAGATAGTCGTTATGCATCTTGCAACTGCCCCCTCACACTCTACGCTGCCACCTTGCAGCTTTGCGCATGTGATCGTTCCAATTTAAGTCGGAACTGAGGGGAAGTCAGAGTGAACCATATCTACCACATTCTGCAACCTGTGTGGAAATAGAGTTACCTGAGTTAGTGTGACAGGACCGTATCTGGTCATTTGGTGGAAATGGGAATATATTGTTGTAACTCCACCAGAAGTGTACGATGTGTAAGGTCAGCGCCAAACGAAGCCTGCTCCATCAAGCACATGTGACGATTTTTTTAAATATACACTTATTGATCCAGTGCACAGTCCAAAGTAAAGTTGCATCGCCTGCACTGTAGGATGATGACCATATCACACAAACTATACTATAAGTCGCAAGAGACGCCCCCTGTGTCGTTGTTTGAAACATTCTTTTTTTCTGCTGTAACACATTTTGTACACTGCCATACTTTTGTTTCTTCTATCATGACTTTGTGTCAGGTTCTAAACGGACATTAACATGTTCTGCTCCATTGCTTCTTACAGAAAACTAGATGTCACATGGTATAAATCATGTTGTTGCTGGTGCATCCATAACACACCACACACGCTGGATGATTTTAAATAAAAGACAGTTACAACATAAGGAAACAGGAAGAGTATGGTGGTGTTGTGGAACGTCTCCAAACTGCTGTCCGAAGGTGATTGACGACCTCTACATTTAAACTCATCTGTCACAGTGACGGAATAGCTGACGAATCTGCGTTCCGTTTCGACTGATTCCTCATATTGCAGTCGTGTACGTGATCACTGTTTCGGTGCTAGCCATCCCCAGAAGGTGTTTCCCCTCCACCAAAACTCTTTTTCCATCTCAAACAAGCGATGTCAGTCAATCATTATGTGGCAACCAACAGTGTACCAGTGGACGGATGGGATGGAAAAGACACTGTAGATGTATTGTAATAATAAGCATCACAGTTTACTCTGCGAACAATTTTAGCAATTTTACAGTAATTTCAACAGTGACCAATGATGCGACAGCATGTTTCCCAATTTAGTATCATCGCTAAACCACCCTTTCTCTACTTTGCGAGTATCATTAAGAATGTAGATAGATGACTGTGATCTAAGTCCATTCATTGTTAATTTTCGAGCATATACATCATCAATGTATACCAGACAGCACTCTACATATTTCTAGCACCTCGAGTGTAGTGCATAATTTATGATCTGTCTCTATGCGGATGGGAGTCAAGGGCATTCTCGCAGTCTTAGGATAAAATTATAGACTGAATGACTCCCACACACTGTTTTTGACCTACCTGCCCTGCAGCACCGTTACCAATGTAATCTGCAACTGACCGGAAGTAGACCACTACATTTCGCGTCTCGTGAATGAATGGAGCTTGCCGAGGCGTTGCCCATCCAAGTGTCACAAGATTTCTCCAAATGCGCCCCTGTCGAGGAGGTTAGCACCCCTTATCGGAGTATAGTAGTAGATTTGAAAGTGTTGTGATGTAATAGCAGACAGTGAAGAAAAACAAGAAGTGGGTGGTTTTTATGCATGATGGAGCTCCAGACGGATGGAGTTCAGAGCATTTGACATAAAATCACTACGCTATCAATTTTAAAGTATTGTTTTAGCGCCTGTGATCAGTACCAGGAGCGTATTGGTAAGAGAGGACATAAACACCCACAATCCTAAGGCTACACAGTTCTGTGATTAAAACAGGCTATAATGATAGATCGCTTCAGTTTCCGATCTATCAGTCATGTGGAATGCAGCGCTTTTAATATTTCAAGGCATGACATCCATCCTTCTTGCAGGTTACTCCACGATAAACTATGGTAAGAAACTGTAAAATAAAAAAACCACTTCCTTAACATATAGATTCTGTGCGATACATGCACAATGTAGCTTTCCAGAGAAGTTTAGTGTCCACGGTGCACATCCGATCACAGTTCAGAAATTATACTATGCTCGCATCACTCCTATAAAATGATCATTAGTAACGGAGAATACCTCTGACAATGAAACAGATTAACGCATAGCAGCGGCGTACATCATTTGAAATTACACGTCATGCCGCCACTTACTCTGTAAACAGCACAGCTGTCAAGCAGATGTATACACGGCGATTGCAGTATCTCACAAACACCTATCGCTAACTTAGAATCCTCTTAGTTATGAAACTGAAGTCTCGATTTTATACCCAAGGTGAACAAGGGAATAAATCTTCGTTCGTTTTGAGGAATGTGTCTAAACAGGATGGTCACGTTTCATCACATATGATATGGAAGTCCTCTGATGACTGAGAGATTTGCTGTTAACGATCACAAGTAGACAGTACTCTAAGTCACATACAGAACACATGGTTATATACGAGTCGAACACGGGCTGTGTCATGTGATTGATGCAGAACAGTGGAAAAAATGGTCAAATCACCTGCAGCAACATCTCCATCCCTCTATAGAATACATCATCAGTCAGACATTAAATCATACCTCATTACAGTTCCATCTCAATCGATCACTCCGTCCACTCTCAGTCATCCTTTAACATAGACGCATGTAAGTTTCGAGGCAGATGGTTCTCTGTTTCCCTGAAAAGAGTCAAATACAGTATTCAACTCGCGTGTGTCACTGTTACCTCAATAGACATATAGTAGAATGCTGCCTCAATGGAAATATGTGACTGTTTCCCTGGTTCCTTTCGCTTCCATGTTGACGTTTTCTCGGATTCCTCTTGATGTCGAATAATTGTTTCCATGTACAAATTGTTCTGCGCCAACCAGAAGACACGCAAGTACTTCCTCAATTTCCCCTCATTTTCGTGTTTATTCCCTCAATTTATACGTACTTTCTATCATTTTTCGCAATCCTATCGATTTTATGTCAGTTTTACCCATGCAATCCCGACCCAAACTCTCGTTTCGTGTTCTAAAATTGCTTGTAAATGTAGTATAGCTGCCAATACGTAGCGCATAAGCACTATTTTTATGATCGAGAGGCATTTTATAGCACAGTACTCGATTGCATCCAGTCGCCAGGCAATCAGTTATTGGCGAAGTACTATACTTCGTAGTAAGAGGTGCCATGAGCATCAGGCTTATAAAGTATGTGTGTGTGGTCCGACACGTGCAGGAGAAAAGACTATGTCCAGTCATAAGGAAGGTATGAACTTGGCATGGAATACTGTGATAGCAAAGGGAAACGTATGTCAAGTCATAAGAATAGTAAGACATATCTATTTCCAGCGCCACAGCAGGGTCTATTTTCGATACTTGGCTCATTGTCAAATGTTGGCCAATTGAGACCGCGATCGTAATATTTAATTGTAAGTAAAGCAATCAAATATGTATGTGACAGGTTTCGTAAGACGATTCTGTCTAATGGTGCGTGGCACGCGGTGGTGGTGGTTTCCTGCAGTGGGAATGATTCACGTTTCCTGCCAATGACAGGACCCGTCCAAATGGAGAGACCTGTAGGGATGCAGGAATGTAGCTGATATGACCGTGTCATCCTCTAGACGGTCGAATGGCGAACTAATACTTAGTATGTGTTGGGCTGCTTCCATGATCGCGTGGGAAATTTAAGAAGATTCAACATGGACATGTGTTTGCGCTAGACCATTATTACCTCCATGTAAATTGTCCAGTAGATTGCTTCTGCACATTTCCTGTCTTTATTTAGTTGAGAGAACATCGATTGCGGTGTGTGCCTCTGGCAGGTGAAAGACGGGTCGAAGACACGATTGCTGATTCTCTAGACATGAGAAACACCTTAGTTGATTTTGTAGTTTATAAGGATGATTTGAAATCTGATATATCACAGTCGGCAGTATTCGCGAGTGGAAAAATCGGTTTCCTCTATTTTTTTCGAGGTTTCACGTAAAGGTCGTCGCAGACGAGATCGGTTTCTAGTTACTCAGTGGTTTAAAGCACGATCCACCTCACTAAGGTTTCGGACTTCAAGAGAAATAATTTCCAGTCTATATCTTTGGAATTATATGGTGCAAGTGATACTGGTATGCAAGCGATATTTCTATATGCTTGATATCGAGAAGCTCATATAAATGGTATAATATTCTGGCAAACTGTGTGAAACTACATATGTTCTTGTAATCTCAGAGACAGTGAGTATAGAAAGCAAGAAAGCAAGATTTTGGACAGAAACAGTGACGCCTTTGTGCTGAAGGGAATCGACCCAGCCATAGTACAACTGTCTTCGCGGTATATTTAAGAGTATCTGGTGGTTGCTGCTGTTTGTCCTATCGCCGGCCGGTGTGGCCGAGCGGTTCTAGGCGCTTCAGTCTGGAAGCGCGCGACCGCTACGGTCGCAGGTTCGAATCCTGCCTCGGGCATGGATGTGTGTGTGATGTCCTTAGGTTAGTTAGGTTTAAGTAGTTCTTAGTTCTAGGGGACTGATGACCTCAGCTGTTAAGTCCCATAGTGCTCAGAACCATTTGAACCATTTTTTTGTGTGTCTTATCCTGAGGGAGGTATAGATTCAGCATATCGAAAGACATAAGGGGAATGAAAGATTTTTTATGTGGAAAATTATGTGCGCTACAGATATTGAGATTTCGTTCCAGAACCTCGGCTGTCAAGAGGAGACATTTCCAGTACATTGCTCGATGTCAGACTATGGTAGCAACCCTAATATTTAATTGTAGTTACACTGATAAGTATGTTCCTGGTTCCCAATATTCTTGTGAGTCTGGAGATGGCTGTAGAAAGCACAGCAGCAATCAAGCAGGTCAGGGCTGCAAAGAGCATCGCAGCAGATGCCTTTGTTCCGAACTGGAGCTTGCCCACACTTTGTACACCGGTTCAGAGAGTCCGAGAAAGCTTCTGGCTTATCACAATTTGGCTCGTGGATCTCCCCAGACAGGTGAATAGTGAACTAATACCAAGTTTGCGTTGAGTCCTCATTGTACAGTGGCACAGTGAGTATGTGGGATGTATTTGACGATCTATAGACCACTTGTGTGGGGTTTCACTGTCAGTGCAATACGGCGAACTGTACAAAATAGTTTTGTCACTGAAAGTCTTGCCTGCAAAACAAGTGGTGTACAATGCTCCCACACCGGTAGTATCAGTAATTTGGAAGGTAAATTCAGTAAGAGCCAATCAGAATACTCCATTCATTCACAAGATGTTCTTCGTGCTGGGGCAATTTCTGAGAAATCAAGTGTTCAAAGACAAGTTGGAGCAGACCATCCATCTCTGGCGAGGATGCTGTCACTCATCCAGCACTGTAGCATTAGGACATGTCCAGACCAGTAGCTGTAGGAAAACAAAAATTCACGCCGTTTTTTTTCTTCTGAAGGACAGTGCTTCGAATTCTGTTTGCGTAATTGTTCTGATTTCCACTGTCTGTGCTTAGACAGTGCTCTCTTTCCAAACACCAAGAATGCTTTTATCATTAGTGGTGTTTTCACAAGTGTGCACATACATGGTGAAGGCTTTTATTGGTGAGAACGTCTATCATTTCTGAGATGTATGTTGAAAGCAGGACATCACGATTTCCAGGAAGGGAACACGTGATGTCTCATTAGGTGCATCACGAATAATGCATTCGGTATACATATTTTCACAAACAGCTCCTGTTAGGACTATAATTTCCATGCAGACAAGCTGAGACATCACAAAAGTTCCTACACAAACAACACAAGCGAGCGTTAACTACTTCTGCAACACTTTAAGATTTCGAAGAGATAGACGTGGCTCTTATTTACATAGACATCTGATGTCAATATAAGACTGACAGCATTTTAGCTGTGCCTACGAGGGTGAGCCACTATGCAAACATCTCGCTGAGGGTGATCCATTATACAAACATCTTGCTGCATTGCAGGTACAAAGGATATGCGACATCACACCAGCAACGGTGTCTAGGTAGACATGTATTTCGAAAGGAATTTCTCAGGTGTCAAGTATGAAAGGGATGCCACCGTGTCGTGCTCGTGGGACCCGAACTGATACCTGTGCATGGTTTGGCAGCTAGCGCCCAAGTCTTCAATTTTCCCAGGCCACCGCTGCACCCCGACTTCTGGCAGTGTGTCTGGTGGCATTCCATGTAGTCCAGTGGACTGGTGATGGCAGGTGGTGAGTTCCTTGCGCTCGAAGGATTCACCAGTGTAATTGCGTGTGATATGTGTTTCTTGATGGTATTCTTTGCGTGATTAGAATAAAAAAAAGAAAAGTGATTGGTGTAATTACTTCTTACAAGACCTACATCTTTCCAAACAGCAGAGAATGATGAGCAAGAGCAATCCAACCTCTAAAAAGTGAATTTTTAATAAATAATCAGTATACTCTTGCATTTCCTGTTTGGGGTCCTTCTTCTCCACCACAGAGTCACCAATTTTCATATATTCCATACACTACCTTGGATCCCATACACTTTTTAAATAAACAATATTCCACACATTCTCTAAATTATTTGAACAATGTTCCATACACTACAATCGCTCTCCTGACGAATTCTTTAAATAAATAAACTTTTTCTGTACACTGCCATAAATAATTAAATACTATTTTATACATTGGCTAAATTGTTTAAACAATATTCCATACACTGCAATCTAATTCCCTCCAATTGACCGATTTTCTGTGTCTTTTCCCACAAATTTCCTTGAGGGGGGGGTTTACCAGAGGGGGAGGGGTTAATTAATTATCAGTTTAATTAATTAGTCAATCAAATTGATAAGACTGAGAGCAGCTATTCCAATAACTCAGACCTGAAAGCGTGCCTGTAGCTGCGAGGGGGAGGGGGTGAGTTGGAGGTTTCTTGATGGTGGAGCTGGTGGGTGGGGATGGAGGAACAATAGGTTAAGGACCTGTCAATGAAAAGGAAGTATCGTTTTAAGAGAACAGTAGGTTAAGGACCAGTCAGTCAATGGAGAACCATAGGTTAATGACCTTTCAATCAAAGGAGAGCAATAGGTTTGCCTCTGAGTGCATACCTGCCCCTGATGTAGGCAACCTGCACTAACAAAACGCGTTGGTACGAACTTTATCCTACTACTCATGTTATTTGGACATTCATTCTCCAAACATTGAAAGAAGTGATACCGTCAGATCGTACATAGCTAGACATTAATCGTTTACTCTAAGTGTAAAAACGTTTTTTAAATGTATTACTTCAACACAGTTTTACTTTATCATATTTAACTCAATTTGTTGTTAACTGAACTAATTTTCTTTATTCCTAATAAAACAATAATAGACCATATTTTACTAATGCCTACGTAAACCAATTGTTTATCCTTTATACGATATTATTCTGCTAATTCCATAGTTTTCAGAACTATTACCTTGACAACATGTACTGTATATTAGGGGTACCAGCAGCAAGACTAAAAATGTGATTACTGGAATAATTCATTCGATGGGAAATAGAAAGCTGATGTTGGTCGTTAATCATGTGATTTACATGTAATCGAGTAATGGCTATATTTACTTACCACATAGGTATTTTGTTACTTTCTTTGTCTATTTGAAAACACGGTATCATACTCTACAACTTTTCTCGTACAAAATTTTGCGTCAAATTGCCAATTCTCAGATACTGCACGTTTCCTAACGACTAAACGAGTTTTCCCAAGGAAAATTAATCAAACAGCAAAGTTTTGGTACTCAATCGATGCAGAATTTAATTCTCTGCATTTCTGAAACTTTGGCTTTTTCGATTAAACGTTTGGTTTCGAATGAATTAGGGGAAAAATCCTAAATTTTGTTGGTCTTTTTTCTTTTTCTTTTTTTTCCTTTTTTTTCCTTTTTTACTCAGCAATAGGAACAAACTCAGATTATATTAGAAGACTACTTGAGTGATTAAAACAGCTTCTAGAATTCTGCTAAGTTTGAAAAGTCAACTCTCTTTTTGGAGCTAATTTTGCTGTCCCAATAACGAAGCTGGCTCATCAGGCATACAGCAGCCAACGATAGTCCAGATTTGTGATTTATTCATTCTGTAACCATTGTACTACTCTGTGTAACCGGTGTATTACGGGTAACATTCGTTTCACAATAATTCTCGCAAACGTGACGTGATTTTGACGTAACGATTTATCGATGGTTCATGCCTTCATACAAGAGTGGCCTCATAGGAGTGAGTTATGACCGTCAATACTTTAATATTTAGAATGAAACACACTTGTTTTATAATTTGCAATATGCCGTTTCAATGTAAAGGAGCATTAAAAATTTATGACAAACACATCACCATTATCATTAAATGTCACTTAATAATGCATCAACGATAGAAGCCTTCAAGATAGAATATGATAAACAAGACCGGAATTGGAACTTCCTGGCAGATTAAAACTGTGTGCCGGACCGAGACTCGAACTCGGGACCTTTGCCTTTCGCGGGTAAGTGCTCTACCAACTAAACTACCCAAGCACGACTCACGCCCCGTCCCATTCTGTGGCTAAGCCATGTCTCTGCAATATCCTTTCTTTCAGGGGTGCTAGTTCTGCAAGGTTCGTAGGAGAGCTTCTGTAAAGTTTGGAAGGTAGGAGACGAGGTACTGGCAGACGTAAAGCTGCGAGGACGGGGCGTGAGTCATGCTTGGGTAGCTCAGTTGGTAGAGCACTTGCCCGCGAAAGGCAAAGGTCCCGAGTTCGAGTCTCGGTCCGGCACACAGTTTTAATCTGCCAGGAAGTTTCATATCAGCGCACACTCCGCTGCAGAGTGAAAATCTCATTCTGGAAGACCGGAATTATATATCGCATGGTTAAGTGCTAGGATTATGAATAACGTCGTGGTTTCTGGAGTCGAAAGTTGTTGGTTCGTGTCCTATTACATGCAATTTTTTCATGTTAGCGTTGTTAGCACTTTCTGTTACTTTATTACGAATATAATACAAGTATGTTCTGCAATACTGAATGTTAACAAATATGTTCTTCAATATTGGATGTTACTTACTTTCAGTCCGATCTGGAACGGAGGATGAAATAAATATTTAGCGAGTTCCGAGTATGTGGTTAGGCAGAAACCTAAGAGAACATCATAAATTGCTGCGAATGAAACACGCTAAATAATATTCATATTATCCCATTTCAACAATATTTTAATCTTTATTTCCGAATATGTGGCGGCATCCGAGTGTGCGGTTAGGCAGGAACCTAAGTGGGCAGCCTAAATTGCTGCGAGTGAATCGAGGAGCTATAATATTCAGCCGGCCGTGAGTGGCCGAACGGTTCTAGGCGCTACTGTCTGGAACAGCGCGGCCGCTACGGTCGCAGGTTCGAATCCTGCCTCGGGCATGGATGTGTATGGTTTCCTTAGGTTAGTTAGGTTTAAGAAGTTTTAAGTTCTAGGGAACTGATGACCTGAGAAGTTAAGTCCCATAGTACTCAGAGCCATTTGAACCATTTATAATATTCATATTCTTCCTTGTCACAAATTCGAGAGCCGATTACGCAGTCATCGGCATTGCGCGTGATGTCGAAATGACGTCCCGTTTGCGGGAACTGTTGTGAAGCGAGCATTACCATGTATTAAAGAGACTGGTAATTAAATTAGGTATGAATAGGAAATACTTGTTATGATTTTATCGCGATGCTTTCCCAAAAAAATAGTTTGTGGTGTGGATTTAAGTTTTTGACACTCAGATCCATGTTGGGGAAAAGTAAAAGTTATGAACGTCAACAAGTGCAATTGAATAATCGTACGTACAATATCTTCTAATTTGTATTTCATACATTACTTCCTTGGCAAACAGGCAATATCAGATATGAATTTTTAGCGTGCCACTTTCTTTATAGCGAATTTCCATCATTGTGTTACATATCTCCCGATCTACATTAGTGGTTTTGCGACAAACTAATCTGTTCCACACTTCTCACTTCTGTTGATACTCTCCCCCTCCCCCTCTCCAACCCCCCTCTCCTAAGCTCAATACCAATCTGATTCCAACCCCAAATTAGCCTTAAACTGTCGCTTTTAAGTGCCAAATTCAAATGCCCTTTGTACTTCCTTTCCGATCCGCTATATCTGTGCCCAGCACCATATCACGCAGTTCAAACAGAACTAAAAAACTTCCTGCCGGTATAAACGCTCACAAAGACTTGATAGCATAACAGCTGCTTTTTACCACAAAGATATTGTTTGAATAAAGTATCCTCTGTATGTTTCAGGTGTTCAATTTCATAATGCACCCATCTGTTCTCAGATCTCGAGAATACAAGGTTGAGTCAAATGAAAACCTTAAATTTGTAATAACAAATCGAAATTTCGCACCGTTATCCTGTAAGTTGGTAAGCGTGCTACAAACAGCGTGCAGAATGGCCTGTAGGTGGCAGAATAGTGCAGATGCACACATACCGTCGCAGTATCAGTATAAAGATGGCCGCCCCACTTGCGACTTGCATCAGGGAAGAACAGCGTTCTGTTATTCGGTTTTTTCGTAGTGAAGGTGTGAAACCTATTGAAATTCATCGACGAATGAAGGTTCAGTACGGTGATACATGTTTGTCACAACAACAAGTCTACGAATGGAGTAGGAAGTTCGCAAATGACGTGACTTCAGTAGAAGATGCTCCTCGTCCAGGTCAGGCACAACGTGTTGTGACTCTACAGAACATTGCAGCAGTTGAAGCCATAGTGAAGGAAAACCGCCGAGTGACACTGAAAGACATTACAGCATGTTTACAGATTAGTCAAGGGTCAGCACACCACATTGTGCATGATGTGCTCTAGTTTCACGAAGTGTCTGCAAGATGGGTGCCACAGCAGCTGACTCCTGAAATGAGAGAACGACGTGTTTATGCTTATGAAGAACTCCTTCGGCGCTTTGAAAGAAAAGGTGATGGCTTCCTTGCAAGAATCGTTACTGGGGACGAAACCTGGGTTCACTTCCACCAACCGGAAACGAAGAGAGCGAGCGAGGAATGGCGCCATTCCTCATCACCAAATGATTTCCATATGTTTGGACCACTCAAAGATGCAATGGGAGGAAAGAAGTTCTGTTCTGATGAAGAGGCACGCCACGCAGTGCATGAGTGGTTGCGTGGACTACCAAAAGAATTTTTATCTAAAGGAATTTATGCATTTTGTAAGCGCTGGAGGACTTGCTTTGGGCGTGGGGGAGATTATGTTGAAAAATGATTCAGCTTTGTACCACTTCTGCACAATAAATAATATTAAAAAAAATTAAGTTTTTCATTTGACTCATCCTCGAATATGTCACATAACTGGCTAGCTTAGCTGCTGCTCGACAAAGTGAGTTCTATTTATCCTATAATGTTAAGCGAAATTGAGAAAACGTGATTGTTTTAACTTTCTGTTGACCTCAGAGTCCTAAGAGGAGGAGTCGGATGATGCAGCCTGTCGGCCGCAACGTTGTTTGAATGATCTATCTGGGCCTTTGCTTGAGATGCTTTAGGGTAACTGCGGAAAACATAAATTAGCCTAACAGGACGCGAATATGAAACCTGTTCCTCCAGAATACGAGTTATGTACCTTCGTCAAGTTGTCACATCGCTCATTAGCATCTCACGTCACCTGATCATCAGGGCCTGCAATCACCGCATTTAAATCAACTACCCGAAAGACTCATTTTGGCGACGAAGGGTAGGGACACAATTTATGACTATCATCGCGCTCAGGTTGGTATATTAAACACACTAAGACACTTAGCTCTGTATGGTCATATTTTAACATTCTGATAGGAGATACAAATCTAAAAGGCAGTACGTAAATAAAAAAAATAACGGATCATGTGTTTAGTCAATTGTTTGACCCCGAGCCTTATCCGCCTTTCATGACTATTCACGGGTCATGGTGAAATACTGAGGTAATATTTGTCCTGTATTCTATAACGACTGATTAGTGCTAGGGTGCTGCAGTAGTTTATCTGTGTCGTTACAGATGGTTTTGGAATGAAATGATTACACCGTCCTTCAAACAGATCGCAAACAGGCTTTTCATATGGCCTTCACGACGCAAAATACTGTGAAGAGGGTTATCATTTGCACTGATCAGCCAGGACATTATGACCACCAAACCTAATATCCGGTATGCCCACCTTTAGCAGTGATAACAGCAGCTCAGCCACAGCCTGGGGTACAATTTCGAGAATGAATTTTCATTCTACAGCGGAGTGTACACTGATGTGAAAATTCCTGGCAGATTAAAACTGTAAGCCGGACCAGAACTCGAACCTGGGCCTATGCTAATCCCCCAGGCTGTGGGTAAGTCATGTCTCCGAAATATCCTTTCTTCCTCAGTTGTTAGTCCCACAATGTTGCAGCAGAACTTCTGTGAGGTCTAGTAAGTGGGAGATGAGGTACTGGCGGTAGTAAAGCTGCTGGGTGGGACATGAGTCGTACTTTGACAGCTCTGTCGGTAGAGTACCATTTGTGCAAAAGCAGCTAGTAACTTCAAAAAAATCATTTAATGTACATGCTAAGACAAAAAACGGCGCACCACGAAGGAATTATCCGAATGGAACGGATATCGGTAAATGTGATGTACATGTACAGACAGATAAATGATTACAATCGGATGATTTATTCATGAGAAGAAGCTTCACAAGTTAATAACGCGCTGGCTCACTTCCAGCCCTTATGCACACAGTTATTCTGTTTGGCGTTGATTTGTAGAGTTGTCGGATGTGCTCCTGAGGGATATCGTGCCAAATCCTGTCAAATTGGCGCGTTGGATCGTCAAAATCCCGAGCTCGTTGGAGGGCCCTACCAATAATGTTCCAAATGTACTCACTTGGGGATAGATCCGTCGACCTTTCTGGCCAAGGTAGTGTTTGACAAGCACGAAGACAAACAGTAGAAACTCCCGCCGTGTGCAGGCAATACCTTTCTGAAATGTAAGCTCAGGATGGCTTGCCCCGAAGGGCAACGACACGGGGCGCTGAAGACCGTCGACGTACCGCTGTGTTGTAAGGCTGCCACGGATGATAACCAAAGGGCTCCTGCCATGAAAAGAAATGGCAACCCTAATCATCACACCCGGTTGTCAGGCCGTATGGCGGGCGACAACCAAGCTGGTACCCCCCCCCCCCCCCCCCCCCGCCATCCGAGGCATCTCTAGATAACATCTTCGGTGGTCATCGGGCCTCAGTTCGAAGCATGATTCATCACTGAAGCCATGTGCAATGCACGTACTTGTAGCTTTCATTACTAATGGCGGCACTATGCGATATCACGCTTCGGAAGAGCTCTCTCTTACATGTTAACTCAAGTTACAGTATTTAAGAATAAAACGCTAGAGAATGCTGTTGCCACAAAGCAATACCTCAGTGATAAAGTTGCCCAGTTTTATGGTAGCTTCTTCTTTCATGTTTTGGAGAAACATGTTTATTGCTAATTACGCGGTATTGTGTGTTCGGTGTGCCAATTCCTTTTGCTTCGTAGACGAACACACCCGTGGGCCAATATTGAAGCCAAAACTACTTGTGGCACTCTTAATTCTCTGTCATTAATTTCCTTACCCACTCCATTCGTGGAAAGTGTCCGCCCCCGGTAGCTGAATGGTCAGCGTGACGGATTGTCAATCCTCTGGGCCCGGGTTCGATTCCCGGCTGGGTCGGAGAACTTTCTCCGACCAGGGACTTGGTGTTGTTCTGTCCTCATCATCATCCTCATCGACTGCAGGTCGCCGAAGTCGCGTGAAACTGACAGACCGGCACCCGGCGAACGGTCTGCCCGACGGGCAGCCCTAGCCATACGATTAAATTAAAAAAAAATCGTGGAAAGTATAGTGTCGTCATGTCTCCCTGGCGTTCCAGCTTCTGACGCCTCATTACGCTTAGTTGCATGCTGTCCATTATTTACCTGACCACGAAGACATTCATGTCATCCTTTACTTGCCAGTACTGGGTATTCTACTTTCTACTTCTCTAAGATGGTATCTGTGTGGTCTCTAATTTTCTGTTGTACCGGCGCCGTAACTCAGCGTGTTCGGTCAAGGGAGCGACCACCCTTTGTAGTAAAAAAAAAATTGAGTGAAGTTCTCAACGATGGAATTTGAAAGATGTCACGCGACTTCCGCACAGAACCACAAACGAAAAACGATGAAGAAACACATCGAAAAAAAAGTTGTCGGTGTGTCTTACTGCCGTAAGGAGGATCAGGCTTATTCCTAATACTGCCAGGGATTTTTCGTTGGTCGGAGGACTATAGAGGGGTCCACTCAACTTCGTGTTGCCTACTGAGGAACTACGTGAGTGAGAGGTAGGTAATCCAAGGCCTTCAAAGCTGACAACGACCGGGAGAGCGGTGCGCTGATCCCACGCCCCTCTAGAACGCATCCAAATGATACCATTGGCAGAGTATGACACGGCAGTCGGTCGACCACGATTGGCCTTTCTAAGGCCAGAACGGCGTTCTATAAGGTTATGTGCGTAAGCTATTACACATCCCACATGCATTTTAATATTTCCTTTCCTCCCTTGTAATTTTGCTCATCAGTGAGAGATTCAGTTTATGCATCTAGCGTTCTCATTGTCAGGTAGCTTAATTCGTTTATTTCTGGTCAGCAGACTTATTGCAATTCTCATGGGAAGGACTCTAATTGTCTTCTGTATGAACGTATATCGCAACAGATTGAGATGCGCGGTGTAAGCATACTGTAGAGTCACTACTGTAACATAAGTATAGCGTCAGCAGTGAGGCGCCTTAATTGACTTGGACGTTATAGTTGGGTCACGAGATTGGTCCAACACGAATTGGTAGTGCGCGGAAAAAGAATGTGTGTACGGAGTCTAACAAAATGATGACGAGAAACTCTGAAGAGTTGCAGACAGTAGCTTGGGGAAGAAACTGAAGATAGGGACCCACGTGCGGAAGCGTCAGCTAAAACTCTATAGAGCTTCTAAGTTACAGCCACCAACATCTTCTGCTGGGCCACTCTTTGACAGCAAACACGAGTCTATACTCTGTCATCACTGTGCTAAGCCGTTGTTACACCGTTGTTGTTGTTTTTTGGCGGAGCAGACCAGACAGCGAGGTCATCGGTTTCATCGGATTAGGGGAGGACGGGGAAGAAAGTCGGCCGTGCCCTTTTAAAGGAACCATCCCGGAATTTTCCTGGAGCGTTTTAGGGAATCACGGAAAACCTAAATCACGATGACCGGACGCAGGATTGAACCGTCGTTCTCCCGTATGCGAGTACAGTGTGCTAGCCACTGCGCCACTGTGCCACCTCTCTCGGTGTTATACAGTTGTTTTGATAAGCGTGGACGTGTCAGACACCATCTAACGCCCTATTGTGAAAACTTCCGTTTGCGATCAGTCAACGAACAATCTCAGGCTTGCTGCCAAAGGGGTAGCCTAGCATCAGGCGTTGGCCACTTAAGCTTTGGCGCTGTTGCGTCATTGCATGATCTTACTGGACGACGATTCCTGCCGTAACTCGCTTCCTCAAGACGTCCTCCACAAACTTTCGATGTTTAACATACCGTTCTGCTGTACCCAGTATAACCATATAAAGCGGATATGTGCTTGCAGAAGTTATGATGCATGAGCGTTGTACACTTTCTGTTCAAAAATCTGGATAACGGTGCGTAGAAATTAATACCGAGCGTGTCCGCCGTTCGCCCAACGGCCTGAACTCTTCTGAGGACACTTTCAATGAATTGTGTGAATTTCTGTGGAAGCGTGGCAGACCATTCTCCCTCAACAGCCGAAACCACATAATGTAATGATGTTGGATGCTGGGGTCTGGAGCGAAATCCACGTTCTAACAAATCCCAAAAGTGTTCCGTTGGAATCAGATCGGGACTCTCGCCGGGGTAGTCCATTTCAGGGATGTTATTGTCTAGTACTGCCTCATGGTTGTTGCTTTTTGACAGGGTGCAGTGTCATGCTGATACAAACATCATCGTCTCAGAACTGATTCTCTGCCATACGAAATGTATTCATATTTTTCCAAATTTAGTGCTTTCTTAAGCACTATAAGGGGACCACACTGAAACCACGAAAAGCCCCCTAACACCGTAAGACCACATCCACAGTACTTCACAGTTGGCACGTCGCTGTTGGCACTAACGTTCTCCAGGAATTCGCCAAAACCAAACTCTTCCATCGGATTGCCACAGGGTACAGCGTGATTCATCACTCCAAATCACTCATTTCGTCATCCACTGTCCAGTAGCGTCAAACTTTATGTCATTTCAAATATCGCTTAATAAAAACCATGTGTGGCCTATGAGGACCTGCTCAATCATTGTACCTCATTATTTTTAACTCCCTACCGACAGTAATTATGTTAACTGGACTGCTGGTAGTTCTGTGGAACTCTCGAGAGATTCCTTCCGCTGATATATGCGATTTTTTTCAGTCACCCTACGCTATGCTCGAAGCTTACCGACCGTCAGTAAATGAAGTCTACTTGGTCTTTGCCTAGCAGTTGTTGTTCATTCGTGTTTTCATTTCACAGTCACAGTACCAATAGTCAACTTGAACTGTTTTAGAAGGGATTAAATGTCCCTGATTGATTTGTTGCTCGAGTGACATCCAATGAGTAGTCGACGTTTGAAGTCACGGAGCTGTCCCTGATCCATTCTGCTGTTGCTGCTAGTCAACTGACAATAAAGTACACCCTGCTTTCTTTTATACTAGCGGGGCGGTCTCTGGTGACATCTTGTGGTCAGTTGGGCACTACATAGGAGTATCTGGATGCTTTTGATCATAAAGTGTGTACCGAAGTCTGTTTTACAAGTGAAGTACGAATTTAAAGTGCGAGAGCCGAGCTGCGAATAATGATTATAGGCCGCGTTGCTGAACGATTACTTGAGGCCCTGTAACAGGTATAACTTATGAAACTGCAACGAGTGAAATGGTATTTACAGTGGCGAAGTAATTATTCAATTATGCACAATATCATTTTACCCGCGAGTATTATAGCGAAGTTGACGAACTGCAGTCGCGGGACGACAGTGTCGAGTAGACTTGTAATATCTGTCGTTTCGAGCAAATCTTTTAAACTGTGAACAGTGTGGTCGTAATCGCGTGCCCTGCTCTCAGAAGAGGTGGCCATTGTTTACCTGAACTTAATGATGTCCATACATACGAGTCAACAACTCCCAGTATCGGGTTATCAGTTACAGAAGCTAGTAAACATGATGAACACAGGACAAGGAGAGAATCAGCAAGGTGACACAACGTGCGGGGCACACTGCTATAAAGAAAGAACCTGAACTCAGATTGTTCACAGGGATTTTTTGATATATGGGATCCATTTTCTCTGGCGGCTCGTTATAGAAAAATACCACTGAACAATTTCCGAAATGACAAATAAGAAAATGTTCCGGGCTGTGATGCAGTGGTCGAATGGATTTCACATTCAAACCCAACTTTCGTCCCAAGTAGCGCGTCCGTCAGTAGCGAGCCGGGGTGTGACTTGGACACTCAAAGAAGTTCGATCCCCTTTGAAAATTTCCTGTGCAGATTGGGACGAAACTCTGGGTTTAAATGTGAAATCTATTCAACCACGGCATAACAACCCGGAGTACTTTATTAACTGTGACATTTCCGGCCTTGAAAGTTTACATTTTACAACCTCCAAAATTTTGTCGGTGTTGTTTCGGGCTCACCCATTACATCGCACGTTTGCATTTGGGACGCTACGTGCCCAGTAAAGTCAGGGTTCTCGTATTCATAATGGTTGTGGCCAGGAGCAGTGCTCAGCATTGGCCCTCGTACTGCCGCCAGAGTATTTACAACAGACACACATTTATTGTAAATGAGTTTGCTCACAGCTGGCATTTGATACTGTACTTTCTGTCATGTGTGCAGCGTGATTGAAATACTGTGAACATAATAATTCTTCGTCATACACCTGCTATTAAAATCATCCCTTGCAGACTTGTGCCATTGACAATAGTCGTGCAGTGATGATGACGTTTGGTTTGTGGGGCGCTCAACTGTGCTGTCATCAACGCCGGTACAAAGACCCAATTTTTATACAGTCCATTTTCTTTTCACAGACAAATCTAGTCGCTCTCACAAATTACGACGATGATGAAATGATGAGGTCAACACAAACACGCACTCCCCGGGCAGAGAAAATCCCCAACCCGGCCGGGAATCGAACCCGGGACCCCGTGATCCAGAGACAGCAACGCTAGCCACTAGACCACGAGCTGTGGACAGAGTCGTGCAGTGGAAACCGTATCAAGACTGGTGGGAAGTAGATTAGTCATTGAAGACTGCAAATTATGATTAATAATACTGTCGTATTTCACATCCTCGGAATAGACCCACCAGATAATTGAGGATGTAGGCTGGAAGTGCTGCTCTGAGATGAAGAGGTTGGCACAGGAGACGAATTCTTGGCGGGCCGCATCAAGCCACTCAGAATACTGACGACTCCCCTCCCCCCCTCCCCCCCCTCCCCCCCCCCCCAAAAAAAAAGCTTCACATCTTTCACATCTTTCGTGTTGCCTTCTGAAATAACCAGGGAGGCTCTGCTGAACATCATATACAGAATGTGAGACCTGAAGGTCTCTCGGCGTATACAATGTTCAAATCACTTACGAGAAAGCAGCCAGGCGAAGTCCTCGACAACCGCCGATATTTCGACAGGAGTTCACCCCCCGTTCGTGTCCCTGCCGAAATATCGACGGTTGTCGATGACCTCATCCGGCTGCAATCCCGTAAGTGATTTGAACATGTACAGCGTAATCTCACCGTCACAACCAGAGAGTATCCTTAAATGCAAGAGTCGAGCAAACGTTCTCTTGGGGACGACGTATACTGGCAAGACAATAGTCATGGTATAACAGTAAGCTTGTTGCTTTTGACCAGGCAATTCGTTTGCATTTTTCTATTTTTCAATTGCGGCATCCACGTGCTCAGTGCTAAAGAATAAGTGATAGCGTCTCTATTGAACTCCTCTGCTGATAAAAGGTTTAAAGAGAAATGTGCTCCAAAGCAGTTGTTCCTTCTCCAGCATTGTGCTCCTATATTAACTGCGCCACAACTGTCACCAACTCTGTTTTACAAGGCGTATTGACTTCGAGGTCCACATTTTGGCATATGTCAGGTATGCCACAATTGTGCAGTTGCTTATACCAGCTGTTTTCCTCCAATCTCTGTATATTTTCCCACCCAAATACATCGTTTGTATTCAAGGAATGATAAAACATCTGTCGCAACACTTTACGCATCGGCTCACTCTCCCTTCCCTCTTCGCCACCCACTCTCTCACAGTTTGTTGTGAAGGTATCAAGTATCCACGTATGATTCACGAGATCATACCTATCACATGCAGTGCACGCTGGCTTGGTGTAGAACTCTACTGATAAATTGCACTAAATAATGCAATAATTAACTGAAACTTCCTGGCAGATTAAAACTGAATGTCGGATAGGTACTCCAACTCTGCCAGTTTCTCTCCCTTACCTTCCAAAAACTGTGAGAATGGTTCGTGAGTCGTGGGTGGGTAGCTCAGTGGGTAGAGAAATTGCAGTTCGAGTCCCTATCCGGCAAGTAGTTTTAATCTGCCAGGAAGTTTCAAAACAGTAAAAACTCCACTGCAAAGTGAAAATTTATTCTGGAAATAACTCATACGCTAGATACTTATTCGTATTAGTTTGACACATCACCATTCGAAAAATATGAGTTTTGCACGTTTATCTCCTCAGTGTAAATCAATTAAGAACGTACATGAAGCGTGTTTGAATTATTAGTGAAGACAAAAGAAAGGAGAAAATGTAATCTGGACGCCTGTACATAATATCAAGTTAGTTACTCTGCTCAAGGTCTCGCTCCACGAAATGATAGCTGCTAACAATGGCATACGTCCTCATCCCACGAGATGGTGCACAGACGTTTGTGATTAATTCAGGACTTGGCAGGTAGACAATTCGTTGATCAGGCACTGCACTGCACTATATCCTCGTATTTCCGTTACCAGTGAAATAATGACGATGAGGATTTCTTTTAGCAGTAGGATTCGAACCGCCACCGCACTAGCTTTGGTTAGGAACGTCTGTTGTGGAGTCTGGCTTCGATTTACATATTTATGTACACCTGAAGTTTGCAGTAACGAAAATTAATGATTCCGAAGCTTATTACACAATCACAGACGGATCCAGTAGCAATTACGTACTGCAGTTTGAAGTGTATTTTCGTATATTCCTAATCGGTTCCTGTTTGGCCATCTGGGCAAAGGGAATTTCATTTGCTAGACAGTTTTCATTGATGACAGCATGTGGTCTCCCTTCATTGCTAGCAATTCTCACTAGCGTTGGATCACACTGTAAATGACGAAACAAGTACTTGGTTAAGACAATGAGCTATGCTCGCAGTAAATCTTTTCTATCTCATCGAGGGTTCTCCGACGTTACAGAACGTGAGGAATACAAATGTGACACATCTTATGCAGACATTCAATTCTGTTATTATTCTGCTCTCCACCTCTGCGTTAGCGGAAATGAAGCCATACACAACTGGGAACTGTAAATCATCATTAAGCAGACAACGAAGCAGTTTGTGGCGTTATGTTGTTACTTGACATTTTCCAGACTTGTACAGCAACTGCAAGCAGATGTCTTAAATCCTGGTATCTCATCAAAAATTTTGATTAATTCCGTTGCATCTTCATTTGTTTCATCTCCATTGACTCAATTAATCTCGGTCAGTGAATTTCATTTAAATGAATTTTGATATACAGGCTGTACATAAAGTCCAGGAACACTTCCAATTATTTATTGCACAAGAACTAAACATTGTACGTATGTCATACAAATTGCATTTTGAAGAGAAACTCTGAAATTTTTTTACAAACATTCTTTCTACACCCGTCCCAGCATGGCAACGTCGACTGTGGCAGTCCGTTCCCGTGTTCTCTCCCGGAGCTCTGCTACATCACTTGGTAGAGGCGGTACATACACCAGATCTTTAATGTCTACCCACAGAAAAATGTCTTACGGAGTAAGATCTGATGATTGGGGAGGCCATTTCGAACTCCAACACACAGAAAGCTCTCTCCGCACCTGAACTCACCATGTTTGCGACTGGCGCTGGTTATCGGCAAATTTCCAAACTACGCTGTAGCGGTATACCTGAAAAAAAAACCTTTCAGAGTTTCCCTTTGAAATGACATATGTATGATATCTATACAATGTTTGGTTCTTGTGCAATAAATAATTGAAAGTGTTTCCGGACTTTATGGACAAAAAAATGGTTCAAATGGCTCTCAGCACTATGGGACTTAACAGCTGTGGTCATCAATCCCCTAGAACTTAGAACTACTTAAACCTAACTAACCTAAGGACATCACACACATCCATGCCCGAGGCAGGATTCTAACCTGTGACCGTAGCAGACACGCGGTTCCGGACCACCGCGGCCGGCTGACTTTATGTACATCCTGTATTAAGTGACAAGGAATGATTGGGCATATGAGGCACAAGTATTTGTAAAGATTCAGTACCAAGAATGATGCAAGTGACTGAAACGATATTTATGCATTAGATTAAGTCATGGCAACACAAAAATTGTTAAGGTTGCATAACTTTTTATGACCTCTGAATCTGAGAATTCAGTATGGCGTAAAGCCTCTGTTCAGCCTGTCTGCTTGTAACTCACCAAAGTGTCACAAGTGTTTCTGCGGTACTGAAGAAATTGCAGAGCATTTATATTCTAGACTCCTTGTGCCACATGAGCCGGTACTGTACTGTTGAAATAAGACGTGAGAAGTACCAGAAGGAGAAGCGATACCAAAGGCTCTAGCAAACGCTCCCAGAGCTGTCGTTTGTGGTTCAGATCGCCCCCAATACGTAGGATTATCCGTCACAAACTGTAGCTAATGGTACTGAAAAACCCTTGGCGTTTTTATGCTCTCCAGCTCTACAGGTAACGGTAGCGTCTTATAGCCGCTGGTGATTACTATACACCAGATGTACTGCTCTGTACGCCACTGGCAGCATTCATGCATCCCGCCACTGGCCATTGTGGTTTGTGGAAAACAGAGCGCGATGCAGTGGCGAATGTCCCAACAGCCGAGCCCACAGTAGGTGGCGTCAGCCATCGATGCAATCAGGTGCACACCACTTACTGTGCTCCAAAATCGAGCCGACACTGTGTACTTAGATGGACGTCCTTTGATGTTATGTGGACAAGCTGGAGGTCATCCAGTACCGCAGCCGTCCAGCGTACTGTCTACTGCTGAAACGAGGAGGATGTGGCAGTGAGTCAGATCTGCACTGTGACCTGCTCTAGACAAAAAGTACACTCCATTCTAAAACCATTTTAATGAGTGCGTTTACTACAATATGATGATGATTGAGAGACGTAAATATTCACTGGCTGAGTGAGTATGTAATATCATTTTAGTGATTGCTGTATGAAGCAAAATTTACGGAGACTTGGCAGTATGAGTCATTTTTTTTTTTTTTTTTTTTTTTTTGAGTCGTCAGTCGTCTGACTGGTTTGATGCTCCCCGCCTTCAATTGCTCTCCTGTCTCCTGTGCTAACCTTTTCATCTCAGAGTAACACTTGCAACCTACGTTCTCAATTATTAGCTGATGTATTCTAATCTCTGTCTTCCCCTACAGTTTTTACCGTCTACAGCTCCTTCTAGTATAATGGAAGTTATTCCATGATGTCTTAAAAGATGTCGTATCATCCTGTCTCTTCTTCTTGTCAGTGTCTTCCTTATATTCATTTCCTCGCCGATTCTGCGGAGAACCTCGTCATTCTTCTCCTTATCGATCCAACTAATTTTCAAGATTCTTCTGTAGCACTACATCTAAAACGCTTCGATACTCTTCTTGTCTGGTTCTTCCACAGCCGATGTTTCACTACCACACAATGTTGTGCTCCAAAGTACATTCTCTTTCTTCCTCAAATTAAGACCTAAGTTTGATACTAGGAAATCACTCTTGGGCAAGAACGTCCTTTTTTCAGTGTTAGTCTGCTTTTTATGTCCTCCTTGCTCCGTCCGTCATGGGAATTTCTTAATTCCATCTACTTCGTGATCACCAGTCCTGATGTTAAATTTCTTGCTGTCCTCATGTCTGCTATTTCTCATTGCTTTCGTTTTCTTCGATTTACTCTTAATCCATATCCTGCACTCAATAGACTGTCAGTTCGATTCAGCAGATCCTGTAATTCTTCTTCACTTTCACTGAGGACAACAAGTTCATCAGTGAATCTCATCATTGATATCGGCTGATTCTGAATTTTAATTCCGCTCTCGAACCTTCATTTTACTTCAGGCACTGCCTCTTCGATGTATACTGTACATTGAACAGTAACAGTGAAAGACTATACTCTCTTACCCCTTTTTAATCCGAGCACTTCGTTCTTGTTCCTTCTTGGCTCTTGTACACATTGTATGTTACCCACTTTTCCGATAGGCGATCCCTATTTTCCTCAGAATTTCAAACATATTGCACCATTTGACACTATCAAACACTTTTTCCAAGCCGATCAATTCTATGAACATGTCTTGATTTTTCTTTGAACTTGCCTTCTTCGTCTATCGCAACGTCAGAACGCTCACTCCTAAAGTCAAACTGATCGTCATATAACACATCTTCAATTTTCTTTTCCATTCTTCTGTGTATTATTCTTGTCACCCACATGGATGCATGAGATGTTAAGCTGATTGTATGATAATTCCCGCACTCTTTGACTCTTGCAATCTTCGGAACTGTGTTGATGATGTTTTTCCGAAGGTCTCATGGTATATTGCCAGACTTATACATTCTACACACCAACGTGAAAAGTCGTTTTGTTCCCAGTTTCTCCAATGATTTTGGAAATTCTGATGGATTGTTGTCTATCCCTTCTGCCTTATTCGACTGTGAGTCTCCCATAGCTCTTTGAAATTCTGGTTTTAATACTAGGGCCCCTACCTCTTCTACATCGACTCCTGTTTCTTCTCCTGTCACGTCATTAGACAAGTCTTCCCCCTCCTAGAGGCCTGTGTACTCTTTCCACCTATCTGCTCTCTCCTCTGTACTTAACAGTAGAATTCCCATTGCACTCTTAACGTTACCACCTTTCTTAGTAATTTCACCAAATGTTGTTTTGACCTTTCTATATGCTGAATCAGTCTTTCCGACGATCATTTCTTTTTTGATTTCTTCACGTTTCTCCTTTAGCCATTTCGCCTTAGCTTCCTTGTATTTCTTATTTATTTCATTACTAAGTGACTTGTATTTCTGTATTGCAGAATTTCCCTGAACGTTTTTGTACTTCCTTCTCTCACCGAGCAATTGAAGCATTTCTTATGTTACCCATGGTTTCTTCGCAGTTACCTTCTTTGTATCTATGTTTTTCTTTCCAACCTCTGTGATTGCCATTTTTAGAGATCCCCATTCCTCTTCAACTGAACTGCCTACTGAGCTACTTCTTATCGCAATATCTATAGCTTCAGAGAACTTCAAGTGTATCTCTTCATTCTTTAGTACTTCCGTATCCCACATCTTTGCGGACTGATTCTTCCTGACTAATCTCTTAAACTTCAGCCTACTCTTCATCACTCCACCATTTCTAGTTTCCCTATCACCTTACTTCTGACATTCCATGGCACAACTCGTAGAACATTAGCATTTCGTTTGTTATTCAATATTTTTCTCATGGTCACCTCCCATTTGGCAGTTCCCTCCCGGAGATCCGATTGGGGACTAGTCCGGAATCTTTTGTCAATGGAGAGATCATCATGACACTATATCAATTACAGGCCACATGGCTTGTGGGAACACATTATGTGTCTTTAATGCAGAGGTTTCCGTTGCCTTCTAAATCCTCATGCCGTTGATCACAGCTGTTTTTTTTTTTCGCCTTCATGGGCAGTTTCCCATCCCAAGGGCAAGAAAGTGCCCTTAACTCATGCCCGCTCCTCGACTCTCTTTGACAAAGCAGGTGGCAGAATTTTTTCAAAATTTAGGGAGTGGCAGGATTCCAGACCGAGAACATTTTGATTACTAATCAAAGACGCTACCCCTAGATCATGGGTGACATTTACTTGTATGAATTTGCAACCACCCTGGCCTGGATGCACTCGCCGAGTCGACTGGGAATAGTGTCATAAAGCTGTTGCATCCTCTGCTGAGGAAAGTTGGGACACAACTGTCGTAACTGGTCATTGATATCCTCGATACTGGTTGTAGGATGGGGTTGATATCCAAGCTGATCAACAAGTATTCCATCGTGGATGGGCCGGGTTGGGGATTTTCTCTGCCCAGGGACTGGGTGTTTGCATTGTCCTCATCATTTCATCATCATTATCATCATTCGTGACAGTGACTAGATTGGACTGTGTAAAATATTGGACTGTATAAAAATTGGGACTTTGTATGGGCGCTGATAACCTCGCAGTTGAGCGCCCCACAAACCAAACATCATCATTATCATCGGGAATGGATCCAAGGATCTTGCTGGCCGTGGGAGTACCGCAATATCACGCACATCACGATGGAGCTGATATCCGAGCTTATGCAACACGTATTCCATGGGGGATGGATCGAAGGATCTTGCTGGCCATGGGAGTATCTTAACATCACGCACACGTGTGGGCGATCATTGCCCTGTTGAAAACTAATACCGTGATACTGTCACATGAGAGGTAACACCAGAGGACGCAGGATGTCCATGACGTGAAATTGTGCTGTCAGAACTCTGTAAATCGCTACCAGCCGTGACACAAGGAGTAACGCCACTATGCGTTTCCAGTACATGGAAAGAATGGGAAAGCGTCCCTGTGGCCTCCATGCTCGCCGACAAAGGTCATACGCGGTCGTACAGAAATGCGATTTAGTGCTGGACACTGTGCGACGCCATTCATCAGCAGTCCATGCTTGCTGGTCATGGAACTGCTCCAGACGCGGCCGTTTATGTTGTCGCGTTAATGGCAGCCTACGCATGGGATGGTAATCTCCTTATTCGCCTTATGCTAGTCTCTGGCCAACAGTGTAGGATGACACAGAATACTGCAGGGAGTCCATTACTTGTTCACGGATGGCAGGCACAAATGTGAATGGGTTTTCAATGTGCTTGGTGCACAATACCCAATACAGTGATTCTCACATGTCGTGATCAGACGTGGTCAGCTGGACTCTTTTGTATGCCGGCCCTCATGTTCCCATGCTACCCAACGGCGGATCACTGTTACATCCGAATGACTCCCACATCTGGATATCGCACTATTCGACCAGCCGGTCAAATGGAGACCCACAATGAGGGCCCTTTCAAACTCTGTCATACGCTAATAATGCTGACCCCCATCACCCCCACATGATGACGCGACATCTCCGTGTCTTGTCGTTCACAGTGATCTATCACCAACTGAAGCTGTTCATGCCTCTTTATGTCCTGGCAGACCTGGTAACAACTCAAAACACGAATAATACTGATACACTCTGGTGGTCGTTCTACCTGTCACAGAGAATTGCAACTTGTCATTTACATACCCGCCGATGGTGTGTATGTGTGTGAAATTACATTGACATCCGCCTATGTCTCCTGTGTGCTTCACTTCTTTATCAGTAAGTATGTGTCTGAGACGATAAAAAAAACAGGTATATAATACGGGTACTTTGTATGCAACTGATTCGACGAGTTCTTTCATCGTGATACACGTTTAATTTTACTCAAATAAAACACCGCGAATAGAAGGGTTGCCTCGTCTGCTTTGTTACTTACAATGTGGCTGTGATGTCTACATGCACTTTTCACTACTGTTTTCTGTTTTGGCCTTGGTACTGCTCGTAAAAAGAATAAAAAGGGAGAGATCATTTTTGCAAACATTAGTGCTCTTCTGGTCATTTGTCAAAACTCTTCTGTCGATAGTCAGAGGAGTTGAATGAGAAGTGCCTCTAAGATTAATGGGCGCCTACTGTACGATCCCGACTGATGCATTGTTATTAATTCTGGAAATATGCCTAATCGACTTGGAAATCAGGAAAAGGTGCCCCTTCATTGGTTAAAGAATGGCAACCAAATGGAAGTTCGAAGGATACCTGTAGCTCAGGCCAATACGAAGAAGATGATAGAACACCTCATATTACAACTATGGCAAAATGAATTGGACACTTCGAGCATAGGCAGAAGAACATAAGAATTTCTCCCTGACATCATTTATTTTTTGGCTTTCTGGTTGTCCTCAGACAGCCATCTCAGCAGTGAAACGTCAATTATGAACTTAATGACAACACAACTCCCAGTCCTCGGGCGAAGAAAATCATCATCCCTGACGGAAATCGAACCCGTGCCTCTTCAGTGATCATTTCACCGCGCTGACCGCGTAGCTACCTGAAGAGCCTACATACGTCTTAATAAACGAACATGAACAGAACAGAATATGTATCTCCAAAAGAAGTGTTACTAGTATGGGTAATTAGTTAAGGGGCTTATAGTAGTTTTGTGGTGGTAGAAAGTAGTCGTAGCATTAGCATTTATGTAGAATTTGAATTTTTATTTTTTTGTAATATTTATAATTACCAGAAATAAATAATTAATGTATGCAATATCTCATCAAAAGTATCTGAACACCCTTCGACTGTTGGATGGCAAGAGATGCTAACCAGCCAGTATAAAAGGAGGCGGGGAGTGAAGAAGTAGTAACAGCAGCATGGGTTGGAGACGACCATAATACCCCATGTCATGAAGCACCATCTGTGAGGCAATGGTCTGTGGAGAGTAACATTCCTGAAATGGACTAGCTCCCCAGAGTATCGACTTGAAACTGGTGGAACACCTTTGGAATGAGCTAGAAACTCGAGTTCGTACCAGTCCCTCTGAAAGAAGAAAAGGCCGCCATGCCTCCACAGCCATTCACACACAGCGTTGAAAGTGCCCACAGCGGAGTTCAAGCCGACATAAAAGCCGAACGTGGCCACACCGCACATTAATGTCCACTAATATGTGTCTGGATGCTTTTGTTCAGATAGTGTAAATTTTTTACGCTCCACAAAAATGTCAGTGTACTGCCTGTGTAGCTTTCCAGATAATAGGCTGCAATTGTTGTTGTTGTTGTTGTGGTTTGATGCAGCTCTCCATGATACTCTATCCTGTGCAAGCTGCTTCATCTCCCAGTATCTACTGCAACCTACATCCTTCTGAAGCTGTTTAGTGTATTCATCTCTTGGTCTCCCTCTACGACTTTTACCCTCCAGTACTAAATTGGTGATCCCTTGATGCCTCAGAACATGTCCTACCAACCGATCTCTTCTTCTAGTCAAGTTGTGCCACAAATTTCTTTTCTCCTCAATTCTATTCAATATCTCCTCATTAGTTATGTGATCTACCCATCTAATCTTCAGCATTCTTCTGTAGTACCACATTTCGAAAGCTTCTATTCTCTTCTTGTCCAAACTATTTATCGTCCACGTTTCACTTCCATACATAGCTGCAGTTGTTGTTGTTGTTGTGGTCTTCAGTCCTGAGACTGGTTTGATGCAGCTCTCCATGCTACTCTATCCTGTGCAAGCTTCTTCATCTCCCAGTACTTACTACAACCTACATCCTTCTGAATCTGCTTAGTGTATTCATCTCTTGGTCTCCCTCTACGATTTTTATCCTCCACGCTGCCCTCCAATGCTAAATTTGTGATCCCTTGATGCCTCAGAACATGTCCTACCATCCGGTCCCTTCTTCTTGTCAAGTTGTGCCACAAACTCCTCTTCTCTCCTATTCTATTCAATACCTCCTCATTAGTTACGTGATCTACCCCTCTAATCTTCAGCATTCTTCTGTAGCACCACATTTCGAAAGCTTCTATTCTCTTCTTGTCCAAACTACAGGGTTATTACAAATGATTGAAGCGATTTCACAGCTCTACAATAACTTTATTATTTGAGATATTTTCAAAATGCTTTGCACACACATACAAAAACTCAAAAAGTTTTTTTAGGCATTCACAAATGTTCGATATGTGCTCCTTTAGTGATTTGGCAGACATCAAGCCGATAATCAAGTTCCTCCCACACTCGGCGCAGCATGTCCCCATCAATGAGTTCGAAAGCATCGTTGATGCGAGCTCGCAGTTCCGGCACGTTTCTTGGTAGAGGAGGTTTAAACACTGAATCTTTCACATAACCCCACAGAAAGAAATCGCATGGGGTTAAGTCGGGAGAGCGTGGAGGCCATGACATAAATTGCTGATCGTGATCTCCACCACGACCGATCCATCGGTTTTCCAATCTCCTGTTTAAGAAATGCCGAACATCATGATGGAAGTACAGTGGAGCACCATCCTGTTGAAAGATGAAGTCGGCGCTGTCGGTCTCCAGTTGTGGCATGAGCCAATTTTCCGCGGGCTACGCGTGAAACTTGCCGGCACGCGTTCAACCGTTTCTTCGCTCACTGTAGGCCGACCCGTTGATTTCCCCTTACAGAGGCATCCAGAAGCTTTAAACTGCGCATACCATCGCCGAATGGAGTTAGCAGTTGGTGGATCTTTGTTGAACTTCGTCCTGAAGTGTCGTTGCACTCTTTTGACTGACTGATGTGAGTGCATTTCAAGCACGACATACGCTTTCTCGGCTCCTCTCGCCATTTTGTCTCACTGCGCTCTCGAGCGCTCTGGCGGCAGAAACCTTAAGTGCGGCTTCAGCCGAACAAAACTTTATGAGTTTTTCTACGTATCTGTAGTGTGTCGTGACCATATGTCAATGAATGGAGCTACAGTGAATTTATGAAATCGCTTCATACATTTGTAATAGCCCTGTATTTATCGTCCATGTTTCACTTCCATACATGGCTACACTCCATACAAATACTTTCAGAAACGACTTCTTGACACTTAAATCTATACTCGATATTAACAAATTTCTCTTCTTCACAAACGCCTTCCTTGCCATTGCCAGTCTACATTTTATATCCTTTCTACTTCGACCATCATCAGTTATTTTGCTCCCCAAATAGCAAAACTCCTTCACTACTTTAAGTGTCTCGTTTCCTAATCTAATTCCTTCAGCATCACCTGACTTAATTCGACTACATTCCATGATCCTCGTTTTGCTTTTGTTGATGTTCATCTTATATCCTCCTTTCAAGATACTGTCCATTCCGTTCAACTGCTCTTCCAAGTCCTTTGCCGTCTCTGACAGAATTACAATGTCATCGGCGAATCTCAAAGTTTTTATTTCTTCTCCATGGACTTTAATACCTACTCCGAATTTTTCTTTCGTTTCCTTTACTGCCTGCTCAATATACAGATTGAATAACATCGGGGAGAGGCTACAACCCTGTCTCACTCCCTTCCCAACCACTGCTTCCCTTTCATGCCCCTCGACTCTTATAACTGCCATCTGGTTTCAGTGCGCTGTCAAACTCTTCACGCAGTATCGTATCTCCCATTTCACCTTCATCTACATCCTCTTCCATTTCCATAACATTGTCCTCAAGTACGTCGCCCTTGTATAGACCGTCTATATACTCCTTCCACCTTTCTGCTTTCCCTTCTTTGCTTAGAACTGGGTTTCCATCTGAGCTCTTGATATTCATACAAGTGATCCTCTTTTCTCCAAAGGTCTCTTTAATTTTCTTGTAGGCAGTATCTATCTTACCCCTAGTGAGATAAGCCTCTACACCCTTACATTTGTCCTCTAGCCATCCCTGCTTAGCAGTTTTGCACTTCCTGTCGATCTCATTTTTGAGACGTTTGTATTCCTTTTTGCCTGTTTCATTTACTGCATTTTTATATTTTCTCCTTTCATCAATTAAATTCAATATTTCTTCTGTTACCCAAGGATTTCTACCAGCCCTCGTCTTTTTACCTACTTGATCGTCTGCTGCCTTCACTATTTCATCTCTCAGAGCTACCCATTCTTCTTCTACTGTATTTCTTTCCCCCATTCCTGCCAATTGTTCCCTTATGCTCTCCCTGAAACTCTGTACAACCTCTGGTTCTTTCAGTTTATCCAGGTCCCATCTCCTTAAATTCCCACCTTTTTCAGTGTCTTCAGTTTTAATCTACAGTTCATAACCAATAGATTGTGGTCAGAGTCTATATCTGCCCCTGGAAATGGTTTACAATTTAAAACCTGGTTCCTAAATCTCTGTCTTACCATTATATAATCTATCTTAAACCTTTTAGTATCTCCAGGCTTCTTCCATGTATACAACCTTCTTTCATGATTCTTGAACCAGGTGTTAGCTATGATTAAGTTATGCTCTGTGTAAAATTCTACCAGACGGCTTCCTCTTTCATTTATTACCCCCAATCCGTATTCACCTACTATGTTTTCTTCTCTCTCTTTTCCTACCCTCGAATTCCAGTCACCCATGACTATTAAATTTTCGTAGCTGCAGTTATGAAACTTAAATAATTAAACTTTGAGATAAAGGAGCACAGTTGGATTCGGAGGCTCCTGTGTTCAATTCGTGCTGAGTTTTTATGAGCGTATCAGCCTGCGTAATATCTTTTGCTTGAAAACTAAAGGAGTAACTGCTCATCTACTTGTCTACTTTCCACTTAGCCCCAATCCACTCGTGCTCTATTGGTAACTGTGCTTTACTGTTCAGCATTCCAATGAATACCGTTTGATCATTTTTTCAGTAGTGTTTCTGAAGGTATTAAACATCACTGTAGTTGCAGCAGAACCTTCAATTATTTCCAACTTGACCTGAAAATAATTTTATCTCTGTTCTCTCTTTTTCAGAATGAGCATCACTGATAAATATTCTCTGTACCATTCAGAAGAGGCAAAATATACCTTAAGGTAAGACATTTGTCTTTTATCGTAGCAGTAAAGAATGGGACATATTGGTTGTTCCTGAGATTGTGGTTCAAACTTTCGCGGATATCGAGACGGGAAAATCTAACAGTCTGAAATGGAAAATTATCATCCGAAATCGACTGAACATTACAAGCCAAAACAGGGAAGTTTATAATTGGCTGCAAGTAGAAACATTTTGTGATAATTGTACTCGTATTTAGTTGCGCAACGAACTTCATTAACAACAGTTTTTGAAAGTGGCGGCCAGCAGACTTTTTTTGGCAGAAGATCTTCTTCAGTATCATACACGAGACTTGTCTCATGACCTTACAAATGGAAATTAACTGGCATCAGATCAGGTGGACAAGCTGTTCGCAAAACAGGACCAATTCTTCACATATATCTTTCAGAGAAAGCATGATGCAGGTGTTCGCGAACAAACTGAGGAGGGGCACCAACAGGTTGGAAGCACGTACATGTTGATCAAGTAGGATGTCTTCCAATAACATGATGAGCATGATACTCAGAAGCGCAGGGTACTATGGTACATTTAAGTGGGGAGGAAACAGACACGTGCCTATTAAGTAATAATGAACTATACCAGCCACACGTTCACTGCAAATCTTCGGTGAGACTTTTCACAGCTGTAGCTTGGGGCTTCTATGCGGCATACACCGACTTTTGCGATTATTGAGCATCTAGTTTTTGGAGAAACAATCTTCGCCTGAGAAAAGTTGATACGTAGGGAAGTGGCGATCGAGCATACAGCGCCGCTGCTCGACACTACGCGAGGGCCGAAGTCAGCGGAAGTTGGAGCTAGCTTTTTCTGTAAACTGCAGGAGTGCAACTACTATTACTTTCAACAAAAGACTGTACATCCATGTCTGTTGCTTCCGTGATTAGTTACAACGTTATTTCACTTGTCAACACTGATTGCAGTCTTACATAGCGTTAAATCGGTAGTGACAATTACAGTGTATTGATCACTTCACCTGCTGTGTGTTGGTGGAATCCTCACTTCTCATGACGTATGCCCATTTGTTCTTCGGTTTTGTCTATCCTAAAATCTTGAATAATAACCGCTTGGCTGCTCTTGTAAATAATTTATTTAACGACCGGTTTCGTAGCCAGAAGCCACATAACCAGGTTAAATATTGTTAAATTACAAAAAACGTTTGCTACAATTGTGGCGAGCTATAGTTACAGACAATAGTTACAGTCAATAGTGAGAATCAGAGCAAATTTATTAAGTGATGAATCATGACATTAAAGTAGCAAGACGGACGGGACCGATCATTCCTTCTTTCTGAATAAATGACGCAATTAGCGAATCGTCAGGTAAGCGGAAAGTATGTGTCTATGGTTCCTCAAGAGTTCCTAAACTTCTTATAAAAAAAATAAGAACCATCAAGAAATATCCTCCCACCCTAATGCGATGAAAGACCAATAATGGGCTAGAACGCCTAGTAAGAAATGAAAAATTAAAAACACCTACCACGAACCTAAATGGACGACAGTGGACCGAACATAACCGATTAACCGCTAGTGATATGGGCACAATCCATTCAGAGTGCCTAAAAATTAATGAAAATGTATGAAGTATCAAAAATAACCCACTTAGCAATAAATACAGTATAAGGACAATAACTGGTGAGAAAATTTGTGTGAAAGTGGCGCACCATAAATACTACACACCGCAATGCATGGAGACGCAGGCGGGAAATTAGCCAGCTACGGACTGAGCGATAAGCCATGCGGTAGCAGAAATCAGGTCGACGCTCGCGCAGTGAGGCAATATAACCTATGGAAATTCGCGTGGCGTGCTCACATTCGTAGACAAAAAATGCTAGGATCCTTCCCCAAACACCGTAATAGGACATGTGATAGGTGATAAAGAACAATGAGCAGAAAATAATTCGATTTATCTTATGTTAATCGAGCACTTACTGAGAATAATACTGGCAAAAATCATTGTCAGAATATAAACTCATCAATTATTATTTGAGGCGTGCTTATTTGAGCCTATTGTAAGGAATAAGTGACAATAAAGAAAAGCATATTACTGAAAATTTTGGTGAACAACGGTAACATATTGCTTAAATAGTACAGACCCGGCTAAAAAAACTTTATGTTATAAAATCAGTTTATTCGGAAATCCAAACCATAAGCGATAAACTAAGGTATCCTGAAGCAATGACATTACGTAGTCATTGGTCCAGTACCAAAAAACCATCAACAACAAGCGTAGACAATCTTAATTAACATTTTTATTTAAAAAATCGAATTTATCGGGAATGTTTCGATGTTGAGGAACCGTGGACCCACACTTTCCGCTTACGTGACGATCCGCTAATTGTGTCATCTATTGGTAGACAAGGTAACTTTAATTTCATGATTCACCATGTAAGTAATTGCTCTGTATTTTACTATTAATTGTGACTATAATTCGACCAGAACTGTAGGGAAAGCTTTTTGTAATTTAACAGATTTAAGCTGATGATGTGGCTTCTAGGCTACAAAACCGGTCGTTGAATAAGTTGTTACAAGAGCACCCAGTAAAATAAATCAATTTATTACGTTGTACAAGGAAGCACACGTCATACCCGACTACATAAACGGCAGTATAAATGATCAACAAAACTATCGTCCAGTGTGAAGTAGCATATTCAGTGCTTTAATACAATGAGGTATGTCGATCAAAATTACCTCCTCCATGCCAACCAAAGTGGATTATGCAAAAATCCCACTCCCGCTTTTCTTGACTTCCGAAAGGTATTTGATTCAGCACCACAGAAAGTTTTTTAATGGAAGTACCAACTTGTCGGCTTTCAAACAAAATTTTTGACTATATTGAGTATCCTTGGTAGGGAGCCTGCAGCATGTTATCGTGGATGGACAGTCATTGACAAATGTTAAAGTACTTTCAGGCGTGCTCCAGAGGATTGTGATGGGGCGCGTGCTATTCCTCTTGTGTATTAATGAACAGCCAGCCGATACTAACTTCAGACGTTTTGCAGAACTGCAGATATATATCGTGTGTCTCTCTTAAGAGCTGTCGGGTGCATTTTCTCTGGTGTTTCAGCAGACATTTGCAGTTTTATCTTTGCAACGTGCTGCTGGAGTCAGTTCAAACAAATACTATTCTTTAAGTCTTTCATATGAAAAGCTTCAGTTTGTTTCCCTTACAGAAAAAAAATACGCATTTCTGGAGCGGAGTTTTATGTCCCCATTCGAAAGAGCGGTCCCAGATTAGTCTAGTGCTTTATTCGTTTTATGGGTGTGTATTCACAGGGACAGCAAAACAGTAATAATAACTGGCACTCCCTGAAGTACTGGTTATTCTTTCTATTTTACTATCCCTGTTAATATATATCGATAAAACTAATATGACCGTATACAAATTTGGCACCGCTCTGTCGAAAAGGCATGTAAAATTCCGCTTTAAAATTCATTTTCTTTGTAACGGTAAACAGCCCAATGCTTTTGTCGATACTGGGCATCGCATGAAAGACGTGATCAGCATCATTTGTTTGGGCTGAGTTCGTCTACACACTTCTAAAATGAGAATGCAATATCCGAGGAAATACCAGAAAAAATGCCGCTTGTGTAATGACGTACTGTCTGAAAATAGCTGCACAAATATCCGATCAGATCTTGATAAGATTTCGAGATGGTGCAAAGTGGGTAGTTTGCATTAAATGATCAAAAACATAAAATTTCGAACGTCACAAAGCGCAAAGACGTACTAAACTATGATTTCATACCAATGAGTCGCAAAATTCATATCAGTCAATTCGTACAAAAGCCTGAGTCCAACGATTTGGAGTGATACAAATTGGAGTGAGCATGTAGGCTCACTCATAGGTACATGAGGTATTAAATTTCTCTTCAATCATAGGATACTGGGAAAACACAACCAGTCTGCAAAGTACCTATATCGCCTACAGCACACTTGTGCGACATATACTAATGTATTTGAAGAAGTATAGCACAAATAGCACATGTTTTTTTAATCAGCGGGAGAGCGTCACCGACATGGTGAAAATCTTGACGTGAGGAATCGAGGGATGTAAGTCACTACAACCCCCTACGTATCACCCCTGTAGGGCGCACAAAGGTATTTAATCGAAGCATTCTCCTATACCGCTAGCAGAGTTACCCTCATCCGTCATAACACTTTTAGTTTCATAATTGTCGACTCTGTCATTTCAGGTCGATGATTTCTAAACTCGATCTAGTCGCCAAAGGTACATTTCTCATCTTTCACCGCTAGGATTCGAGTCGACTGTCTCCTAACAGAGCACCACGGGCCTAACCAAGAGGGCTCTACTATAGAAATGGCTGGAAACCGAATATCTGTAGAAATCATTAGAGATTTTCTCGTGTTATTTGCTTTCACATGTTTTATCATAATAAAGAAAATACTATTCGTTTCGTCGTGTTAACTGTCAACTCATATTCATGTAATGGTAAGCGTCATATACAAATTCACATTATTAAGGGTGCACAACTGCCTGTATAGTCATAGAAAAAAAGATAGCAGAAAATAGGAGAGGGCCCCTAGAATATTATAATAAACTGGTGAGAATGGATGGCCAATTCCAAGAGTTGTGAGATAATTCACCCTGAACACTTTTAGTTACTTCTCGTGCAACTTTGTAAAAGTGCTTGTTTGGGAAAGACAGGACGGACAGTCATAATGTTCTTCCAGAAAAAATTAATTCATGTTTGTTTATGGAACATATCTGCAGTCCTGGTACACAATCGTCGCACCACAGTACCGTAACACATCGCTAGGGGCGCACAAACAAAATGGCACAAGCCATCAACAAAGCGGACATAGGCTGCACCAATTTATTTTGACTCCTTAAGAGGCATACTTTATTGTAGCGGGGGGGAGGGGGGATTTCAATATTTAACCAAGATCGCAGACATAAACCTGCAAATAAAAAAAGAAATTACGTAACTTTCTATTTTGGGGATGGTAATTAAAACCTTATGTCCATCATTGGTACAAAACAAAATTCTGCTGCCGTGTTCAAAATCTGTCATTATTTTTAAAACCGCCAAAGATTTGAAGAGCACGACAGAATTTAATATGGTGACTTCCCACCTCCATCGACGCTTAAACACCGTATTTGGAAGAATTCTCGTCAGATTTGAGGATATTAATGTATTTAGTATAACGCAAAAACTCTAAGCGACAGTGACTGGTTTGTGTGAGTCCTTATCCTTTAAGCTTACTTTTTCGACACGAAGTTCTCTGTTTCAGTGTTTTCAGTACAAGGTTCATCCACTTTCCTACTGATTTTTTCTCATTTATTCAGAAATACTGTACATGACGGTTGTATGTAGCATCGTCAGAGCTTTCGTCTCGATAATCCTGTAACAATTATCGCACCTTATAAGCTGCGAAACACTGTTTTCGAATAGTACCCTCACTTCTACTAGTGGACGGGAGGACGAGGTTTTGGGGACGAAGATCATCCGAGCTCGAACAGGGCTTTCATGTGGTTCGCCGAAGCATTCAGTGGACAGGCTGACCTTGGCACTAAGGCAACAGCATGTTCAGTACACTCGTCTTTCCACTCAGACATAGTGATGGTATTTTATAGCCAAGAGGAATTTCCCTCCTTTGCCCCCCTCCCCTGATCCACAGTTTCATGTAATATCTGATGAAAGGTCATACTTGGACGGAGATGAGGAAGGAATGAGTTCTACCTTTGCATGTGAAACAAGTCAGAGATTTGTCTTCGTGACTTAACAAGACCACTTCAGAGCTAAATCTGGATGGACGGACTCGGTCGTTAATGCGTCTCCTCCATAATATATAATAACTATCCATTCTATTATCGCATCACTATTGCATTCAACCCCATGGTTGTCTTCGAGCGTCGAATGACACAGTATCATTAGTGCGACAACGTCTTCCGCGTGTGCTATTGCTAAACTGAGTTATTTACGATCGTGATTTCACCGATAGCCATTAGCCTTTTTCCTGGCTTTTATCCGGTGCCTACGAGAGGTCGACATGTAAATTTTTGGATTAGATGATGTTCGTGGTAGAGGGTGGCCGGATGCTCTTCCCGTCGCCATCCCTTTCCCACCTCTATCCATATGAGAGTAAGTAATGCACCCAGGAAGATAGTCTAACATGATCGTTTTTGTGGTCCTGGGTGTATCCACACTACGAGTCTACACCGCTGTCAAAAGCCAATGCTGTGGATTGACATGTATCGAAGCTGTATGGAAGAAGGTAGCGCATACAGCTTTCCCCTTGGCATCTATATCACCAGGTTTCCTTCTTATGGCTAACCCATTCTAGAGAGTTACAGCTTGCCCACCTCTTTCTTAGTGCGACGACCACGACCACTTACAAGCTTCCCATCGTTGGGCTTCTTGCCTTTTGTACCCCGATTAGTTAACATGCCCAGCATCTTTTGGACGTGCTGGCCGGTGTGACCGAGCGGTTCTAGGCGCTACAGTCTGGAACCGCGCGCCCGCTACGGTCGCAGGTTCGAATCCTGCCTCGGGCATGGGTGTGTGTGATGTCCTTAGGTTAGTTAGGTTTAAGTAGTTCTAAGTTCTAGGGGATTAATGACCTTAGAAGTTAAGTCCCATAGTGCTCAGAGCCATTTGAACCATTTTGGACGTAACCAACCCACTGTAGGTTTTCAGTTTTTGCAGTATTTTCATAAGGCATATTTTCCACACATTTGGAAACCCTTTCGAGTCTCCATCTCCGAGGTACTTCAGATAAGGCACAACATTATTCTCTTTTGACTTTCGAAAGATTCAGAGACGTCCTTCTAATTCCATCCCACCATCGACCCAGGAATATTCAGAACACCGAAGTGATCCTGGTTGATTCCTTTGCGGCCATAGCAGTATTTTGTCAGGCATTCGATGTCCAACACCTTTCGATTTTCTAGGGATGTTGCTGTGACAATGGCAATTCAGTAACAGGTGACCACGCTTCAGCAATGTTCCATCAAAGTCTCCTGTTATGTCAGTATCACCTTCATTGCACACCACCGTCTCTTCCAAAGCTTACTTTATAAACACAGCACTCGCTTGATTAAGGCTGTCAAGAGCATTTGAGAGGACGTTTCGTTGACATCAAAGATACAGGCAGAGCACAATAGTCGACTGTCTACATTAATATCTTGACATCTGATGATTTGCTTGTGTCGATTGTATCCAGAGCTGCTTTTGTGATATACAATGTGCACTCATATTTAGTCCATTGGATGTCAAGGAATTGAACTATAATTTAAAACCACAGTTCTTTATTCAGTGGATTCTGTGTACTTCTCGTTTCTTTGATGTCAACGAACCGACAGTCCATGTTATGTCGATAACATTTGCCGGTTTGATGATAGCTTAATATTGAAATTATTAGAAAATAATTTTTTTAATACGCCGACTTCTGGTGGTATTAAGAATGAAGAAATGATTTTCATTGTTTTATCGGCTTTTAGCAGTATGATTCCAAACTGATTTAACCTAAAATATATAGAGGAGCATCATCAGAATTTCTCTCACAAATGTAATGCAGTCATATGACGAAAGTGTTGATATTCATGTCGGGTCTCCAGCCGGAACATAAAGTCATCTTGACAAAATATTTCGGCAGTCCACCTGGCCGCCATCTTCAGGTGAGTAAGCCATAGCACTAACTCACCGGAACTGAAATCAAACGCCGCGGTGGCTCCTTTATGCATCGCCCGTGGCCCAGCGCGCTTTCGCGAATGTAACTGACCTCTAGCACATTTTTTAAAAGTTTGTTTATATGCGATGGAGCCCCTCTACTCCCAAAATGGCTTTGTGGCCAACACAAAAGGTCTGCTACCACCTCTGCATATTGGTTACTTTTCAGTTAAGTGAGGTCTCGTAGGTTGTGGGTACTACGATGTCTGCGTACGTCTGGTTATGATTAACCATTAATATGCGCTCATCTGGAGATAGATTGGGTCGAAAATTGAACGAAGGGTAGCGGTTTGAAGGGCAGAGGAAAAGAAGTGCCAAGGCAAGAGCCCAGGAAAAAAAAGACCTCTGCCATAGCTGTATCGGATTGTAAGAGCGGTAGCGGCTTCCTTGTTGCCTGCGACAGATCATGCGAAAGTAGGTTTTCTTAGTAGTGGGTATCATGCAGGCGGATACCTTTGATGTTGAGCAGCGGTGTTACTCTGCGGCTGCAGCTGGGTACCCCTGTTGGCTTCGCGGTCAGCATCAGCATACCTGTAACAGTTGAGTTCATCATCGTTTAGTATCCGATATGTCATACAACGGATAGTAGGGTAGTGTTGGCGGTTTGTTTGTTCGTTAGTGTGCGAGCTTGTCGGCTTCCCTGCTGTAGTCTGTTGGTCGGCTTTGATAACAGCTGACATATCCAGTCAATGTTGTTGTTGCCGATATTGTCGCTTGTTAGTGTATGTTAGCTCGCCGTAGGTGCTAGCCCTGTGTGCGGTGATGATGATGGAAGGATGATGAGGACAACCAACACTGTCCCCGAGCGGAGAAAATCTTCAACCGGCCGGGAATCGAACCCGGGCCCGTTGCATGGTAGGAAAACACGTTACCACTCAGCTAAGCAGGCGGACTCTGACACAAGGAACTACAGCGCACCGGTGGTGAAAAGTTGCGCTAGAGGGCAGTTATATTCTAGTACGCGCGGTAGACCACAGGCGGTGTATAAAGGAGCCATCGCGGCGTGTTTGGTTTCAGTTCCAGAGTGTTAGTGCGACGGCTTACTCACCTGAAGATGGCGGCCAGGTGGACCGCCGAAACATTGTGTCACGATGACGTTATGTTCCGGCTCTGACCCGACTTGTATATCATCAGTTACTACGCTAGAAAAGTTTACGGAGCCACATGATGAAAGTGTTCTTTCAAAACGGTATTAGTTGTTGTGGTGGGGTGTGGTCTTCAGTCCGAAGACAGATCTTACAACATGCGGTATTTCCATCTCTTAGTGGAACTGAAAGAACGCCTGGATGACAGAGTTTTTCCATCGATGAGAGAGTGAAATCTCGGATGGCTCCGTGACCGAGGAGCAGACTGCTAGAACGTTCCGATCGTTCTGTACAGTGAATAGGTCACTATGTTGAAAAATAGTGTCATGTACAGGAAATGGACAAAAATATGGAAACACAAAAAGCAGGAAACACATTACGTTGCCTAATACGGTGTAATAATAATAATGATAATTATAGACCGTGGGCATTCAAAGCAGCCTCCAGCCGTCTCGGAATAGATAAATATAGGGTCCTGTACTGTTTCCAAGCGAATCTTGTAGCGTTCCTCCTGCAAAATAGTGGCAAGTTCAGATAACGATGATGATGGTGCATAGAGACCACGCACCTTTCACTCGAAAATACATCAGAAATGCTCTATAATACTGAGATCTGGTCACTATGGTCGCCAGCAGCGATGCGACAATTGATCCTCGGGTTCACAAAACCAGTCTTGGACGATGCGAGCGGTGTGAACAGGGCCCTGTCGTCTTGGAACAAGGATCACCACTGTAGAACAAACACTGTACCGTGGGATGTACCTGACCAGCCAAAACGATCACGTTATCTTTGGCAGTAATGCGAACTTGCAGAATAATCATTGGGCCCATGGAATACCACTATATGGCTCCCTATATCATCACCGAAACCCCGCCATGTATCACTCTCGGGACGTAAACTTGGTCAGAAGTTGGAAACACTCTGAAACAAGACTTATTCGACCAGATGGCTGTCTTCCATTGCTCTATAGTCTAGGTTTTTTTGCTTCGGTACGGCTATTTGTATACTGATGAGAGATTCTGGAATTGCAACTCGCCCTGAATGTCCCCGCTTTGGAGCTCCCTTCGTGTTGTTTTGGTGATGACAAAGTTCGCGAGTCCGACGTTAAGTTCTGCAGTTACTTTTGCAGCTGCTGTCTTCTTACCTTTCATCTCAGTCCTCTTCAGTGACCGTCTGTCACGATAACTCAACACACATATTCGTCTGCCTTGCGACTTAGCCGATGACGTTTTTCCGCTATCCCTGTGTATGGTAACAATCTTCGATACTGTGCCTCTTGAAACTCCCTCCACACGAGCACCAACAGTTTACCCACGTACGAACTGACTTAGCTCCAACATAATTCACTGACAACTACACAGAGCACTATTCCGACCATGACTGACATTTACTATATATTGAGGACATTGCACACGTGTCTTTTTTGGTGAAATACAATACCGCAACCTACAGGCTTGGCTAGTACCTGCATTTATGTTCAAGCATGCATTTCTCGTAGTGTTACTATATTTTTATCCAACCCCTGTATCTGTCACTCTGAAGTGTATTGTAGCATTCAATAAAAGACACTTGCAATGCCGTAATAATGTGTAACTTACTTCTTGTATTCCTCTCGTACATTCTTACTGGTCCTATAGCTTATTCAGACTGGGTACATTGACTGTACTGCTTTCTCACTCAAAGGCCGCTATAGCAGGCAGGTGCGCTGAACAGAGGCTAGCCAATCTCTAGACGGATCGCGCTGTCCGGCAACCTTGTCGGTGAGAAACGCAGGGAGGGTCCGGTGAGTGGGAGTGCGGCGGTTAGCGGCTAGCGGCCAGCTACAGTATGTGGTCCAAGGCTAGACCGGCCGCATTACCGCAGTCGCTGTACGCGAGATTTATACACGCTGGAAGTCGTTACCCAACCTGGCCAGACAATATTAACAACGCTTCAGGGCTCTTCTCGGGGTATGGCGGCAGCTGCACGTGATACCGTTGCGAAACGCAGAAGTGCTGCACGAAGCTTTGATCGGCGGTGTAATCCGCGGCTGACGTAAATAGTGGAGCTGTCATGTATACTCAGGTGATTCATGTGAAAAGGTAACCGACGTGATTATGGTCTCAAACAGACTTTGAATGCGGAATGGTAGTTGGAGCTAGACACATGAGACATTCCATATCAGAAAGCGTTAGGGAATTCAATATTCGGAGATGCACAGTGTCAAGAGTATGCTGAGAAAACCACATTTCAGACATAACCTCTCATCACTGGAAACGCAGTGGCCGACGGCCTTCACTTAACAACCGACAGCAGCGGCATTTACATAGAGTTGTCAGTGCTAACAGACGAGCAACAAAAACCAATGTGAGACCTACGACGAACGTATCCATTAAGTCAGTGGGACGAAATTTGGCGTTAATGGGCTACAGCAGCAGACGACGTAGCCGAGAGGCTTCGCTAACAGCTCGATATCGTCTGCAGTGCCTCTCCTGGGCTTTTGACCATATCGGTTGGACCCTAGACGACTGAAAAACCATGACCTGGTGAGATGAATCCTGATTTCAGCTGATAAGAGATGATGATAGGGTTTGAGTGTGGCGCAGACTCCTCGAATCAATGGATTCAAGTTGTCAACAAGGCACTGTGCAAGCTGGTGGTGGCTCCATATAGCATGGGCGGTGTTTACGTGGAATGGACTGGGTCCTCTGGTCCTACAGAACTGATCATTCACTGGAAATGGCTATGTCCGGCTACTTGGAGACCATTTGCATCTATTCATGTACTTCACGTTCCCAAACAACGATGTCACTTCACAGGGTCACAACTTTCCACGATTTGTTTGAAGAACATTCTGGAGAATTTGAGCGAATGATTTGGCGACACACGTCACCCGACATGACTGCCATCGAACATTTTTGGGACATAATAGAGAGCTCAGTTTGTGCACAAAATCTTACACGGGCAATACTTCCGCAACTATGGAGGGCTATAGAGGCAGCAAGGCTCAATATTTCTGCAGGAGGCTTCCAACGCCTTGTTGGGTCCATGCTACGTCGATTTGCTGCAATACGCCTGATAAATGAAGGTCCGACACGATGTTAGGAAGTATCCCATGATCTTTGTCACCTCAGCATAATGTACGTAGGCAAGCCTTGTTCTCGATATACACATGGTTTAAATAATGAAAATAAAAATTTCTGGGATAATGAAGAAAAGTTAACAAGGGCTCACGCTGGTTCTTTGCTAAGAGGGTGCGGTAGGTGTTTTCCATTGTAGCATCCAATGCTACATTTGCTACTAACCAATAGCCCAGTATCCATTACATGTGCTGGCTTTCTTCAAACTAACAGCGAATCTACAAGTCTGCGTTTGGTGGTGCATATTTCTACTTATGTTGACAAAATTTTTTCCTATCTAGGGAGGGGAGGGGGGGGGGAGGGGTGGGCGGGGGTGGCAGGGAGAGGCAGCTGCCCTCCTCTACCTCTCGCTGGGCATGCACCTGAGGGCTACTGTGTATCAGTTTGCATTAATGAACTATGATCCAGAAAATCGCTAATACTTCAAATTTGTACTGGTACTTTGACGATCGTAAAAATCCAAACGGATATTTGGTTCAAATTGGTTCAAATGGCTCTGAGCACTATGGGACTTAACATCTATGGTCATCAGTCCCCTAGAACTTAGAACTACCTAAACCTAACTAACCTAAGGACAGCACACAACACCCAGCCATCACGAGGCAGAAAAAATCCCTGACCCCGCCGGGAATCGAACCTGGCAACCCGGGCGTGGGAAGCGAGAACGCTGCCGCACGACCACGAGATGCGGGAGATATTTGTTTATAATAATGTTACTTATCAGTGCAGCTTACAAAAGTGCTATATTGAAAAGAATTCTTAAATGTTGCGCCTCCAAGTTTCTATGTAGGAGTCATCATCTCTCAAAGTTTCATCGTGCCCATTTGTAAAACCTCGATGTTGTCTGAACTGTCACACGAAACAGGAGTTATTAACTGAAGAACCTCTTATGTCTCATATGCAACACTTTTTACGTGAGCTAACGAGAATAAATGAAGTGAGGCCAGATCTGGAGCACGAGCTAATCACGAAAGAGGATCATCCAATACAGGTTTCCAAGAGCAATATGCGCAAAAGCGAGATGAGGTATTGACATGTTCATTAACATGGTAGAGATATGCCATTACCGGCTAGCAGTTCCCATGAGGTACATATACGAAAATCAAGTGGAGAATCTTCCTACAGTGTGGGTAATATTTGTCTGAAAAACAGAGCATGCACTGGTGCAACTGAGTGTGAATGAAGCAGACATTAGACAGCACGAATTAAAATTGAACATTATGCGAATGGTAGAGGTATAGATATTGTAGCTATATTGTTTTTCGCAAGTGCAGTGCCTACCCTACACTGTTAGCAGCTACACACGTAAATTAGTTTACCATATAGTGCGAACAATGATTCGTAGGTACCCGTATTCCACTGACAAAGTTACACAAGAAACTCTTTGATTTCTTAATTTTCCACTCAATAGTTTCTCGAGTAGGATTCAATTTCTCATTTTGATACATTGGCGCTTATCATCCGTCCGCGAAAGTTTACATCAAGACAGTAACGTCTTGTGTTACCAATAAATTTCTTTCTTTCATAATCGATCCACGAATCGTTTGTGATGATCTCCTCAACAATTGTTAACAAGCTAGTCAATAATTTATGAATAAAAAAGATGTTGTCCAATTCGCTAAGAGGTCTTATCGAAACGCGTCGTGTACGAGTAATAAAATGGAAACAAAGGGTGGTTGAAGGATATGTTTAAATCCACTGATTAAACACGTCTCATATTCACAGCGATTCGCCAACTAACTGGCTAGTGCAAACTCTGATGCAGGCATAAGTACGTGGCGGACCTCCATAAGAAAGATTTGGAGACACATGGGCTCTAAGTTTGCATAGTCTTCTGAGATTCAGCGGAAACCGGGAGAAGCGTTTGAATACTCGAGATAAAGACCCTCTCCATTTAAGTTAGTTCTAACAGAACCAAGGGCTCATCAGAGCTGTTTCCTTTTATCCCAATCCATAGTTTATTACCTTGTTCATTGGAGCGGTGACCAAGCAGTTTGGTCCCTTCCCCCCCTCCCCCCACCCCCTTTTCAACCAACCAACCAACCAACCTTGTTCACTGTAAGCAATACTGCAGTAGGAGAAAGGATTTGGAACAGATCTCCTAGTCAGAAGAAAGCCTGTTGAGGTTTCGTATACGTCATCAGGATTATATTACTTCTTCACTTCTGGATACCTGCTCCTTGAATAATTTTCTAGACATCTATTACTGTATTTATAGGGAAACATACTGATATATAAAACTGAAGAACTCTTAGTTTTCGAGAATTTTTCTTTGTAAATTGACAGATGCTTGTACTTACATTGTTCAGTGTATATTGTTATTTAAAAAATATTAAAAATAGGAAATTAGAGAGTTTCTACAACGGTCATTGACTGCTACTGGTGTAAAGTATTGTTTGACCACATACTTAACAGTTTCTGACGTAGGTCCGATATTAGACCGGCATTTTATAACTACTGGCTATTAAGAACTAGAGGCAGAATGCTAAGATACACACCTTTGCTGTCAAGCCTCTGTGTTCATTTCACTGGCCGTTGTTTTCTTCTCGCACTCCATTTCTTAAGTTATGATAATATTCTGATAATATTCTCTGAACACGTAGTCTTTCATTAAACTGATGGTTCTCAGACGATGCTCTCATCTACGGGAAAATAACTTCGTATGGAAATGCATCATGAATTTACTCTAGGCTTAATAAATGGTAACTTTATTTAAAAATGGATAAAGGCAAGAAGAATGAAACCGATAATATCCGTTCTATACTAGAGGGATCCATCACACAGTATAAATATTTAGGAGTAGTGTTGTAAAACTATCGTAGAGCGTAGACTAACGTAGTTTTCCAGCAGCCTTGGTCAGATCGTAACCACGTTAGGAGCCTTGCATACCTACTGGCCGTTACATCTTTTCGGTCGCTTTGTTTACATACGCGATCAGTGTATTACTAGAGTCCCCTAGAAACCGGAAGAGATGAGCCGTCTAGAAACTGAGTGAGGATATATAAAGGGCCACATAAGCTACGGAATATTTTTGTTGTACATAGTTATCCTCCTGTTTATTACTTAAAAATAAACAGTATTTATAGCAAATTGAAATTGTCAGTGTTTGTTTCTGGTTTTATGACAAAACCGTTGATCTGTAACGTGAAAATGAGGGATATTGCAGTACAAATAAAAAAATAATACATATTTATCATACAACGCTATAAAAAGTAATTTTCAAAAAAAAATGGGAAAATTAAAAAAATTCGAAACAAAAACACATCAAACATCGCTTCAATACTTCGTCGAGCTTATATAAAATATGTTTCTTTTATTCATAAACAACTTTCGCACTTACCAAACAACAGGAATTTCTTGCCTTTCATCGTGATGAAGAACATCCTATTGAGTACAAAATAATAAAAACAATTATATATGTTTATGTTTGCACGTGTAAACTGTACTCGCATGAAGAGTAATTGCTTTGGTTACAAAAAAAGCGCAGAAGCCACGCCATCAACCAATATTTATTACTTATAAAATGCAATTTATATTTCATAATGATATAAAATACACAATAGACTAACACTGAACGACGTGCGGTTCTAATTATGCGCAAAACAAACAAAGGAACAAAAATCAATTAGAAGTCATCGGTTCCCAGTTTCTCTCATACACATTCATTTATGTTTCTTTCCCTACCAAAACTACGGTAACCCTACCATTTACTACTTCATTTATGTACTGTGCCAAAACTATCGAATAGTAGTTTTGGTAGAGCAAACCTCTATTTAGGAGTAAAACGAAGAACTAATATGAAATGGGTGAAGCACACTATCAAAAGTAGAGAAGGCGTCGAAGACAGGTTTGTTACAAGATTTTGTGTAGCAGTGCACTACACGCCTAAAGATGACAGCATAGACTGCGGTATTACAACTACATGTAATTACTCAAGCATTTCGTGTACTTACCAAGTAGTCATGACAGCACACAGGGCGGATTCGAACACGCGCTGATGGGATCGCAAACAGGTAGGTACAGTTGATAATCTATACGAAAGTGTAAAGATGCTCAGGGAACGTAAATGGGAATCTTTGGAGGAAAAGCTATATCGTTTCAGTGAACATTTTTTGCACCTTTTTTTTCTCTATTCCAAATGTAGGGAAGCCTGTTTATCTGGCGCATTCTATTCTCGGTGTGTGTGTGTGTGTGTGTGTGTGTGTGTGCGTGTGCACGAAACTGCGTACGTGTCTTGGCGTGTGGGTGGTGAAGTCCTCTTGTGTAAATTTAGAGAGTTGGTGTTTAGGAAGAATGCGCGACTTTTGCTGCTTCTGTTCTATGTATGGCCCAGGGTTCAGGAAAACAACAGATATTATGGCGCTTAGGGAGGTATATAAACAATCATTTTTTGCTCAGTCACAACTCGAATGGAAAAAGGCAGAAAATCATTAATATAGGCACACTACTCCACGTACTATGCAGTGGCTTAAGTATTATACAGGGTGTTTCACAATTCCTATTACATACTTCTAGGAGTTGTAGAGGGTACATTTGTGGATAAAGTTTTGATAATGAATCTACGTCCGAAAATGTTCCATTTGCATATAAAATAAGCTGGAATATGGGATCACTTTAAAATCTCCCACTTGACAATACATTTGCAAAATGAGAGAGGGTTCCGTTATCAGTCTCTGTTGTAATAAGTGAGACATCACATACCATATTAGATTCGTCCCCCCATGAACCATGGACCTTGCCGTTGGTGGGGAGGCTTGCGTGCCTCAACGACACAGATAGCCGTACCGTAGGTGCAACCACAACGGAGGGGTATCTGTTGAGAGGCCAGACAAACGTGTGGTTCCTGAAGAGGGGCAGCAGCCTTTTCAGTAGTTGCAGGGGCAACAGTCTGGATGATTGACTGATCTGGCCTTGTAACACTAACCAAAACGGCCTTGCTGTGCTGGTACTGCGAATGGCTGAAATCAAGGGGAAACTACAGCCGTAATTTTTCCCGAGAGCATGCAGCTGTACTGTATGATTAAATGATGATGGCGTCCTCCTGGATAAAATATTCCGGAGGTAAAATAGTCCCCCATTCGGATCTCCGGGCGGGGACTACTCAAGAGGACGTCGTTATCAGGAGAAAGAAAACTGGCGTTTTACGGATCGGAGCGTGGAATGTCAGACCCCTTAATCCTGCAGGTAGGTTAGAAAATTAAAAAGGGAAATGGATAGTTAAAGTTAAATGTAGTGGGAATTAGTGAAGTTCGGTGGCAGGAGGAACAAGACTTTTGGTCAGGTGAATACAGGGTTATAAATACGGAATCAAATAAGGGTACTGCAGGAGTAGGTTTAATAATGAAAAAAAAATAGGAGTGCGGGTAAGCTACTACAAACAGCATAGTGAAAGCATTATTGTGGCCAAGATAGACACGAAGCCCACACCTACTACAGTAGTACAAGTTTGTATGTCAACTAGCTCTGCAGATGATGAAGAAATTGATGAAATGTATGATGAGATAAAAGAAATTTTTCAGGTAGTGAAGGGAGACGAAAATTTAATAGTCATGGGTACTGGAATTCGACAGTAGGAAAAGGAAGAGAAGGCAACTTAGTAGGTGAATATGGATTGGGGCTAAGAAATGAAAGAGGAAGCCGCCTGGTAGAATTTTGCACAGAGCATAACTTAATCATAGCTAACACTTGGTTCAAGAATCATGAAAGAAGGTTGTATACATGGAAGAACCCTGGAGATACTAAAAGGTTTCAGATAGATTATATAATGGTAATACAGAGATTTAGGAACCAGGTTTTAAATTGTAAGACATTTCCAGGGGCAGATGTGGACTCTGACCACAATCTATTGGTTATGAACTGTAGATTAAAACTGAAGAAACTGCAAAAAGGTGGGAATTTAAGGAGATGGGACCTGGATAAACTGAAAGAACGAGAGGTTGTACAGAGTTTCAGGGAGAGCATAAGGGAACAATTGACAGGAATGGGGGAAAGAAATACAGTAGAAGAAGAATGGGTAGCTTTGAGGAAATAAATAGTGAAGGCAGCAGAGGATCAAGTAGGTAAAAAGACGAGAGCTAGTAGAAATCCTTGGGTAACAGAAGAGATACTGAATTTAATTGATGAAAGGAGAAAATACAAAAATGCAGTAAGTGAAGCAGGCAAAAAGGAATACAAACGTCTCAAAAATGAGATCGACAAGAAGCGCAAAATGGCTAAGCAGGGATGGCTAGAGGACAAATGTAAGAATGTAGAGGCTTATCTCACGAGGCGTAAGATAGAGATTGCCTACAGGAAAATTAAAGAGACCTTTGGAGAAAAGAGAACCACTTGCATGAATATCAAGAGCTCAGATGGAAACCCAGTTCTAAGAAAAGAAGGGAAAGCAGAAAGGTGGAGGGAGTATATAGAGGGTCTATACAAGGGCGATGTTCTTGAGGACAATGTTATGGAAATGGAAGAGGATGTAGATGAAGATGAAATGGGAGATATGATACTGCGTGAAGAGTTTGACAGAGTACTGAAAGACCTAAGTCGAAAGAAGGCCCCGGGAGTAGACAACATTCCATTAGAACTACCGACAGCCTTGGGAGAGCCAGTCCTGACAAAACTCTACCATCTGGTGAGCAAGATGTATGAGACAGGCGAAATACCCTCAGACTTCAAGAAGAATATATTAATTCCAATCCCAAAGAAAGCAGGTGTTGACAGATGTGAAAATTACCGAACTATCAGTTTAATAAGTCACAGCTGCAAAATACTAACGCGAATTCTTTACAGATGAATGGAAAAACTGGTAGAAGCCGACTTCGGGGAAGATCAGTTTGGATTCCGTAGAAATGTTGGAACACGTGAGGCAATACTGACCCTACGATTTATCTTAGAAGAAAGATTAAGGAAAGGCAAACCTACGTTTCTAGCATTTGTAGACTTAGAGAAAGCTTTTGACAATGTTGACTGGATACTCTCTTTCAAATTCTGAAGGTGGCAGGGGTAAAATACAGTGAGCGAAAGGCTATTTACAATTTGTACAGAAAGCAGATGGCAGTTATAAAAGCCGAGGGACATGAAAGGGAAGCAGTGGTTGGGAAAAGAGTGAGACAGGGTTGTAGCCTCTCCCCGATGTTATTCAATCTCTATATTGAGCAAGCAGTGAAGGAATCAAAAGAAAAGTTCGAAGTAGGTATTAAAATCCGTGGAGAAGAAATAAAAACTTTGAGGTTCGCCGATGACATTGTAATTCTGTCAGAAAAAGCAAAGGACTTGGAAGAGCAGTTGAACGGAATGGACAGTGTCTTGCAAGGAGGGTATAAGATGAACACCAACAAAAGCAAAACAAGGATAATGGAATGTAGTCGAATTAAGTCGGGTGATGCTGAGGGAATTAGATTAGGAAAAGAGACACTTAAAGTAGTAAAGGAGTTTTGCTATTTGGGGAGCAAAATAACTGATGATGGTCGAAGTGGAGAGGATATAAAATGTAGACTGGCAATGGCAAGGAAAGAGTTTCTGAGAAGAGAAATTTGTTAACGTCGAGTATTAATTTAAGTGTTAGGAAGTCGTTCTGAAAGTATTTGTTCGGAGTGTAGCCTTGTATGGAAGTGAAGCGTGGACGATAAATAGTTTAGACAAGAAGAGAATAGACGCTTTCGAAATGTGGTGCTACAGAAGAATGCTGAAGACCACAACAACAACATTAGATTCGTCCGGCTACAATAACGGCTGCGAGAAACGGGTGGGGTCCTAACTGGGAGGATTCACTGCGGTACTTCTCGGACGCTCCGCGCTCTCGTCTTTGAAGATGTCCTTCGTCACTTAGCAGAAAACTCGACGACGGGTACTCCAAACAATGCCCTTGTCATGGGATCCCATAGCACACAGGTCAGAGTTCATTGTCTTGGTTGAATGCGTACCGTGAAGTGGCAGACCGTAAAGTTATGTGATATTCAAACTTAACGACAAACGGTACATTTCCGGACATGGGTTAGTTCTAAACCACACCTTCTACAACCCTACAATCACTAGCACCCTGTAACAAGGATTGTGAAACACCCTGTATATTTAGATGTAAATTACTCTGTTGCCTTGGCCTACAGCCAGCTCAACCATATCTGCAAGACAGATTCTGATGCTATCTCACAGTCTTTACCTTCAGCTTGGTAGAGCACTTGCGCTCAGTAGAAGAATGTGGGACACTCGGGACGGAGAAATAAACACAGTCGGAGTAATTGCGTTTGTGAGTGATTTTAACGAGGCGAGACAACTAATTTCGCGATAATCTTTTTTACTCAGAGTAGCATTCAGCCGCAATTTTTCTCCCCGTGTGTCTGGGTTGATATGACCACATGTTACACCCTACGTAACGATCCTAGGCGATAACGGTTATGGCTATTGGAGATGTAATTGGTATATTAGTCGTTTTTTTGCCATAATATAGCTCGAAATTTTGGAAAATATACGCGAAGCTTCAGTCACGCTCTTCTCTTCTTTTTTTAAGTGTCTCGTCGTTCAGGAGCAACTGCAGTCAGTAGCATGATCTGTTCTTTGTATATGACTTTCCCCAGCAGCGATTCTGTGCTCAAATCTAAACCATTGGCTGAAGTTTTTCTGTTAGGATAAACTCCTACGTGCGTCAACTCTCGGTACCTTGGAAGCCCTGACGATGGAGCTTTCGGTTTTAAATTTTTATCTTATGTGACATAAATTGTATCTGAAATACATATCTGATAAACCGAAGTTGAGACTCGACTAGTAACTTACCCATGAAACATGTAACTAAGTAATGTCGTGTCTGTTAGGCTGTTTAAAGAATTAATCAACATTAAATATTTTTTGATGAAAAATTTTCCGATCTGGGCTCTAAATTTATTTATATCTTTGTGTATAAAACGATACATATTATAAAAATGTATGTATATATGTATACTATACATGTACGCATGAACGAGTATGTTCAACATCTCCTCCTAAACTACTGGGCCGATTTCAACTACACTTGGTACAAATGGTTCAAATGGCTCTGAGCACTGTGGGACTTAACTTCTGAGGTCATCAGTCCCCTAGAACTTAGAACTACTTAAACCTAACTAACCTAAGGACATCACACACATCCATGCCCGAGGCAGGATTCGAACCTGCGACCGTAGCGGTCACGCGGTTCCAAACTGAAGCGCTTAGAACCGCACGCCACACCGGCCGGCACTTGGTACACATCTCACATACTGCTGGGAAGAATCGCTGTGGGGATAAGAAGCACCTACCTATGAAAGAGAGGTTCAGTGAAAAAGAAGTGTAGCCCACAACGTACAAATACCCACACTTTATTCGTCCAATATTTTAACCTGAGAGCACTTAGTGACTTGCAACAAACTTTCCACATACATTCAGGCTTTATGAAACTTTTTCTCACCGACAACCCCTCCAAAAAGGTGGAACGTAAAAAAAAATTATCCCTTTTTCGGTGTTCATGTAGGAATAACGTTTTAATTTATTACTTCTTGAACTTTTTCTCACCGACAACCCCCCCAAAAAGGTGGAACGTAAAAAAAAAATTATCCCTTTTTCGGTGTTCATGTAGGAATAACGTTTTAATTTATTACTTCTTGACTACTAATTGGATCTGTGACGCATTTTGCAGACAGTGTTCGCATACGCCTTGAATTTACCTGCAAAATTATGTCATTTACTCAATTGAGAATATATGACGACATAAACTCTGTGATCTGTGAGAAACTGCCGCATCAGGCATTACGTTTTATTATTTCTATACCACTAAGTTTATTCGCGATACATTTTGCAGACAGCATCCATTTATGCCGCTGAATATATCTACAAAATTATATCGTTGTACGACACCTAGCTCGGGAGATACGACGTCATGAACACTGAGATGCGAGAAAACTAAACTACAGGGCTAAATTCGCTAAAGATACATGAGAAATATGTGTACAAATTGTATTAAATATTTTAAACATACAGGGTGAGTCAGGAGGAAAGGTACACGCTTTGAGGGATAATAGTATTATTGATACTGAACAAAAAGCTTCATATGGACTGAAGCCCTACTCCGAACGGTTTCCGAGATAGAGCACATTTAATATTCATTGTTGTTTATTTTCTGTACTATCAAACATTGTCATTGTTTACAATGTACCACAGTAGTGTAGAGCAAGTTGAGACGAACAGTTTGATGCCGGACACTTGTAGTTTATCAAGTCAGGAAACTACCTCAAACTGACCTACAAAAAGTACGTAAGCTACAGCGCATGCGCGCCGAGCGAGTTTTTCATCATTCTCGCGCTTCCTACGCACAAACCATTAGTTCTAGAGAAAAATGAATAGGATCTTTTTTGTAAGAAATTTAATATAGCTTAATTTTGTACTGCGAAACGTTTTCGCTGGAGGGTGCGGTTTTGGAGTTATTCAAGAAAAACTTAAAAAAGTGATATTAAATGTGTTCTATCTCGGAAACCATTCGGAGTAGGGCATACGTCCATCAGAAGTTTTTTTTTCAGAATCAGTAATACTATCACCTCTCAAAGCATATAACTTTCCTCCTGACTGGATTATGGGTGATACCATGAGGAGAGAATAGGGTAGGAGGATGTATACAGAGAAAGGGAGGAAGAATAAATGGGTAAAAAATAGAGAGAAGGGGATATGGACAAATAGATGAGGGAGGAGATGGAAAGAGAAAGGGGTAGTGGAGGAGATGGACAGAGAAAGGAAAGACGAGGACATCGCCAGAGAGAGGTGGGAGAAGGAGATTGACGAAGAGAGAGGGAGTAAGGAGGAGATAGTGGGGAAGGAGACAGGCACAGAGGCAGGTGGAGGAAGTGGACAGAGAGGAAGGTAGTAGATGGACAGAATGAGTAGAGAAAAGAAAGCAGCTGAGATGGGCAGAGAGAGCAGGAAGAGATGGACAGAAAGAGAGGAGGACGAGATGGGTAAAGAGAGGGGGAGGAGGAGAAAGGGGGAGGAGAAGACAGAGGAGGAAGGAGGAGATAGAGGGGAGGAGGATACAGAGATGGACAGAGGAGGAAGAAGCAAATGAACAGAGAGGAGGAGCAGGTGGATAGAGGGGGAGGAGGAATGCATAGGAGGAGACGGACAGAGAGAGAGAGGGGTAAGGAGAAAAAGCAATAACAGAAGAACAGTATACATATATTCTTGGACAACGCCAGTCACTCAACTAGTAAATAAATAAATAAATAAATCTGAAGCGTGGAATAGTAAATGTCTCCACTCGAATATTTGCTTCAGGCCATGGATGTATACATAAAGAAAATATTTATCAGTTAACAGTCATGTGCTTTCTCCTGTGCCCTTAGCGCATATGCTGTCTAGTACATCAGCTTCTCCAGAATTTGGCAGATTTCATTTTATTATTAAACTCTGTGGCCGAATGCCCCTCCTGGGGCACAATCTTCATGATAATTAATTAATTAATTTATTGCAAGCTTAAAGACCTGTTACCTCATATTTTAAAGCAGGTCGTACATGTTACCGTTTTTGTTTGTCATTTTTTTTGTAATTCTTTTCCAGTGTTATGTATATGCAACATTTGACAAACTGTCCGGCCCTGGTAGCTGAGTGGTCAGCGTGACGGAATGTCAATCCTAAGGTCCCGGGTTCGATTCCCGGCTGGGTCGGAGATTTTCTACGCTCAGGGACTGGGTGTTGTGTTGTCCTAATCATCATCATTTCATCCCCATCGACGCGCAGGTCGCCGAAGTGGCGCAAATTCGAAAGACCTGCACCAGGCGAGCGGTCTACCCGACGGGAGGCCCTAGCCACGCGACATTTCATTTCATTTGACAAACTTTTTTAAAATAATAGTAATTTGAGGTTTTGAGAAGAATGTAAAAAGACGACAGGATAGAGGAGAGATTTGTTAGTGCCGTCACTGATTGTGACTGGTGGTGAATACCTCGGAAAATCGTCACTGTAACCCAAGGGGCGGAAGTCGTGTGAACTTTGTTCCGTGTGTTATCGTGTTTTAATACCATTCTCTGAGTTGGAATTCGGAGAACAATCCCGCATTTGTCAAAATTGTCCCTGGCGATGGCAAATCGCGTAATAACCACACTCAAGCTGGCCAATGTCCGAGTCCACGGCCTTTAATCCACCGCGCGGATTCAATGTGGGTGTGGCTGACGTTCCTGTCTTGCAGCCTAGCAAGCTGCGCGTTACGCTATACGAGCAGTGCATCAAATATTCACACGCTATTTATCTGGCTGCGAACGATCATGTACAAATTAACAGAGAAATCGGTAGTTCTGTTTACGTGACTACAGCCCTCGTAAGTATTATGATCTACATGCGGAAAGAATAGAATCGTGTTTTAGAGCGAATACTGTTACTTGTTCCCAGGTCTGCATATATACGTCACCGTATAAACAATTTGTAAACAATTGCTCTTTGTTTAATAAGGGCTCATCTGTTTGTGCATATAGAAATAACCTTCAGGCAGGATGGAGTGAGTTTAACCGAGAGGTTAATCTTTAAAAGAGTCCTTCAGGTGGTAGACAAGGAGAACTTTCGTGAGGAAAATAATTAACCGTCAATGGCTTTGTTCGTTGCTTGAGAACAGTTTAGAGGGATGAATACGTTATCTCAAAAATACTGATATTCTTACAGCATAACTGAGTGTGTTACAAATAGATGGTGAAAGTTGCTTTTTACCGTAGTCTAGCTAGTGCGCTACTGTTTTTAGACTTTGTATCATGACGCTGAAGTTTCATCATAATCGATTCGCTTATTGTTGCAGTTTACTGAAGAGTGTGCTGCAGAAAGAAAAGTGCTACTTGTAGAACTTGATCAGTGACATGGCGGGTTCCTTCCATTACGAATTTCTGAGCTCCCTGAATTGTGATTCGGTAGAAGTCGGAAGACTTCGGGGCACAAGTGTTTTTGTGTTCCAGCTATTACCATTCTTATGCATTGATTAGTAATATGACTGGGAGCAACGCTGCAGTTTGCGTATCACTTGTACTTTCACTCTGAAACTCAAAGCATATGTGTAATATTAGCACTGCGCGGGGAAGAAAAATGAAGAGAGGAAGAAAGTAATACGATTGTGGTTTGATTCGTCTCGTAAATTTTCGCAAAGTAATGGAACATTTTTATTGTGCCTTCATGGTTGGTAAGCTTCATTGTTCCAAGGACCGTATAAAGAATGTCAACAATGTCCAACGTTCACTTCATTGTTGACAGCCGTCTGAACTGGTGCGTGTGTCAACTGCAAGCGCATCCGCCACAACATTTCAACACAATGTCTGGCGCTGTTTAACCTCAGTGTGCAAGACTTTTTGCGCCGGTTTGTGACTGTTGATGGCACCTGCATCCATCTTTACACACCAGGGTCAAAATTACAGTCAAAACAATGCACAAAGGCTTGTGAAAGTATACCAAGGAGGAAAAGACCTCTTCGTCAGCTGGTACGTTGGTGGCCACTGTCTTTTGGGATTCCCACGGAATAATCCTTATATATTACGTAGAAAAAGGCAGTACATTACCTGGACCCTGAAATGCTTCATTGTTGGATCGTTCGAAACTTGCGTTGGCTTAAAAAGACAAAAGTTAGTAACAAAACGTTGCTCTTTCACCAAGATAATGCACCATCCCACAAATCAGCGATAACAGTGGAGAAAGTGTATGAATTGGTCTTTGAGTTGGTTTCTCGTCCACTCTGTTCGCCAGACTTAATCTCAAATGATTTCTTCCTGTTCCCAAACTTGAAACTTTGACTTGTTAGGAGGAAATTTTCACCAAATGAGGAAATGACAGTTTCAGTCAACGAGTATTTCGTCGAGTTTGGCAGAACCTATTTTTCCAATGGGATGAAAAAGCTGGAGGATCGCTGGACCAAGTGTATATCCCTCGAAGGAGACTACGTCGAGAAATAAGGTGAACTGTTTACGAAACAAACATTTTTTCTTGCCTTTTACTAGACTCATCAAACTACCCTTACGCATGCTGTGTCCCACCTTTGCACGTGGTGATTTGGTGTGGTGGCTATTACTGGATTCGTGCACAAGAGAAGTTCAAACCGGCTCTCGGTCACAGATACTTTCAAAATCCTTGGTGTTCTTATTCCGCTTTAGACAAATACCATGATGATTTCTTCCACCACCCTTGTTCAAATGAGCTGTTACAAAAAAAAAAAGTCGTATGATTTTGTTAGGTGGGAGACAATCGCCTAATCGGAAACATTTTCTCCACCCGCACACAATGACCCATTTTCACGGGGTCTATAGGAGTTGTGTCTTTAAGTGTATCTGTTGAGAGTAAGTGACTGTAATGAGTGTGCGTATAGCGTGATGTCATGTTTGTCTTATATGATGTTGAGAGAAGGGAGAGCATGAAACCTGGTACCGGCACATAACCAACCCTTCTTGAATAGCACCAGCAGGAGATACGGGCTTAACGCCCCCATCTGAGCACATTGACACATTGCTGGGCACGTACTGATGATGAAAGTTACTTCCCTCGTCAGGTTTCGGACCATCTACCTCCGAATCTCGCGCCATCGCACGGGCGTATGTTAGCGACCTCGGCTCCGCCGACGGGTGACTGAGCTAGGACTCCGTCCCTAACGTCGTCGACATCGACGAGTCGTTGAACTCTGGCACTCTTCGCTCCTCCACCTTTGGTGCCCCTGAACTGCGTCTCCCCCCCCCCCCCCCACCCCCTCAGCCACTTCAAGCAGCGCAGCTGGTCGGAGTCGGTGACGCAACAGCCCGTCACCTGATCCCCAGATCCAGTGAAAGGCGGACGGCACCTCCGCGTATGACGTAGACGGCCATCTTCCGCTGCGCCACGAGGCTGAAGCGTGATACGAGCGTCGGTGGCGTGAGAACGCCAGATAACCCGCCTCCGGCACCAGACCGGCCAAGCCACGAGTCCTCCAGCAGCCGTCGGCGTGGCGCGGAATGCGTGTGGACGCCCGGACTACGGACCACGACCTCGTCACGCCACAGTGTGTGGCCAGGGTACAAAAATTTCCGGCTAAGGAATAAGGTCGTAGACACCAGGTCAGGCAGTTAATTAGCTCAATCGATGATATTCAGATCACTGGCATTGTTGGCTTCGGATCACTGTCATATATGTCAACAGGAGTGAACAGTCGACAAGTGTGTCGCGGTGAGCCTTAATGGACAAACATTCGCGGCAAAGGTGTCACCAGGCACCAGGTCATGGGATTAATCAGCGAGAAACGAAGATAATCTGATCATTGGCATTGTTGGGTTATAATTAACGCCGCATGTCAACGTGAAAGAACGATCGATAAGGCTACCGTTGGGTACCATGATAAGCTTATAAACTTTCCAACGGACACGCTGATGTCTACAGACAGTGAAAAAACAATACCAACATATTTACATCGACAGGTATACTCAGCAAGTTGATGATTTGCGGTGCATAGTACTTATGGAGTTGTTGTTCTTGTTGTTGTTGTTGTGGTTATGATTTGCACGATAAATCGTAATGATGTACAACGAGTAAGTTATTTTATGAATATGCCGGAATGCTGATTAGTTATATTTTTTGTAAAGAAGAAAGAATACATACAGATTTGATTTAGTAATTTCTCTCCAAAAGCCTTTATACATTACAACAGAAATTCTTCTACGTAATAGAACGAGTTGTCAAGGAGAAACTAATTTTACTTTGCTGTCTGTCAGACATCTTATATCACTAGGAAAGTGATCAAAAATTTCGGTAGCAGAAATGTGCACCCTTTTTGCTCTACAGGCAACGTAATTGTGGTGTAGTGATAGCCATTTTTTTTCTTCTGGCACTGTAGTCAGGTACACCATAGGTCCTTTTGAACTGCAGTGGGTTATTTACAACAAAATTTATGAGGGAATAAATATACTGAGAACCAGCAGCGAGAATGCCTAGCTCCTTAAACAGATATCTACAAGATGATCATGGGTGAGCACCACATACTGTACTTCAAGCACGTTTTTGAGCGACAAAAGCTTTCTTTCCTAAATATGAGCTAACCCAGAACATTATTCCATATGACATTCATCATCTTCGTTTCCCCTCTACCCAACATCTGGTCGGGTTGGGGTATCAATGGTACTTCGCCTCTTTACTTGGTCTTTCCACCATTCTTCTTCCACAATTTGGTTCCATAGCAGGTTTCTCCTCCTTAAACTCATCTTTATTGTATCAATCCATCTTGTTCTCGGTCTTCCTCTTGGCCTCTTGCCGTCAATCTTGAACTCCACCATTCTACTTGGTATTCTTCCCTCTCCCATCCTCTTCACAAGCCCAAACCACTTTAATCTATTCTTTTCAATTTTCTCGGTCAACTTCTCCACTCCAATCTCCTTCCTAACATCTTCATTCAGCCTGTATCTTCTCGTCTTCCCTAGCATTCTTCTCAGAAACTTCATTTCACTGTATTGTATCCTACTCTCCTCTTTTCTAGTCATAGTCCAAGTCTCTGAGCCGTAAATTAGTATGGCTGTGAAGTAAGTCTTGTATAGCACCAGCTTGCATCTCATTGGTACTTCCCTTCCCCAACCCAAGCCCCTCACACACTGGTAAAATGTACTACTCTGTTGTATTCTTTTGCTACTTTCTGTCTCCTAAGGAGCATTCCCCATTAATACACTTCCCAAATATTTAAAAGTTGTCCACTATTTCAAAAATTATTGAATGAACATATGCAAAATACGTCAAGTTACTGATTAGTCTTTTCCGAAGATTTTTAATGATTCTAAGTGCAAATGTGGCTGAACTAAGTTGTTTTACGAATTCTAGACCATGCTTTTTCCAGTTTAAATTCTCATCAGTATGGACATGCAAGAATTTTGAAGTTTCCTCCATATTTCTTATTTCTTGGCAATGTGTTACACCTATCATTGGTGTAGTAACCCTAGATATGCAGAACAAAATATGTTGTGTCTTTTTCAAATTGAGGGTGAGACCATTCGCAGATAACTGGTCGATGATACTTTTAAGAACATTGTTTACCATTTCTTATGTTGCTGTATGAATATTTGGATTGATACTAGCGTCTTCTGCAAAAAGAACTAATTCTGCTTGTTGTACGAGTGAAAGATCGTTTACATATATGAGGAACAATAGCGGACTAAGTTGAGCCTTGGGGAACCCCACACGTGATTTCTACCCAGGCAAAACAATGTCCCCGGATTACATTGGTTGAATTACTAAGTACAACTTTCAGTATTGTTTTGGTTAGATATGACATTATCCATTGGTCGGCTATACCTTCAATCCTATAAAGCCTTATTTTATCTAGTAAAATATTGTGATTCACACATTCAAATGCCTTAGATAGACCGCAGAAAATTTCAGCCGGCGCTTTATTTATTTAATACTTTTAAAATCCGGTGAGTCAACGTGTAAATTGCATTCTCTGTAGAGAAACCCTTCTGAAATCCAGACTCTGATTTACTGAGGATATTATTGTTGCTCAGGGAAGATACTATTTGAGAAGACCTCATCTTCTCAAAAATTTTGGAAAATGAAATCAATAGTGAAACAGGTCTGCAATTATTGTCATCTCTCTCTTAAAGAGGGATTTAACAACAGATTTTTCAGTCTCTCGGGAGTAATGCCTTGAGTTAGTGATGGATCACATATTTCAGATAATACAGGCGCCATTGTATGGGAACAACTTTTCAGCACTCAGTTCGAAACACCATGAAATCCAGATGAGCTTTTATTTTGAATGAATATTTAATTGTCTTAATGTCAGAAAGAGAAGTTGGCGAGACATTCCTACTCGTATGATTGAACTTCGAGAGAGTTGCTTTTTCAACATACTGCTGTCATTTTTCTCTTGAAGTATTTGGGTCTTTATTTTCTATGATATTTAAGAACTGATTATTAACTATATTTGCTGCTTGTGACTCATCATTTATAACCCGTCCATTCAACTCAATAGTGCTGTTATCCTATTCTATGGCTGGTTATCCTCTCGTATCACTAGATCCCATGTAGCTGTTGGTTGTCGTTATTGTGGTCTTCTGTCCGAAGACTGGCTTGATGCAGTTCTCCATGCTAGTTTATCCTGTGTAAGCCTCTGTATCTCGGCATAACTATTTTAACCTACACCATTTTCATCTTGCTTGCTGTAATGATGCCTTGGTCCTCCCTTTTCCCCTCCCCCACTTCCCTCCGTTACTATTCCTTGAAGCCTGAGGGTGTGTCCTGTCAACCGATCACTTCTTTTAGTACACTGTCCAGTCGCATTAATGTGATCAGGTGTCGAAACCCTGAATGATCACCTTTTGCTGTACAAATGTCCAGGAAGAGAGTCAGTGAGGATTTAGAAGGTACCTACAGGGACGTGGAGCTACGCCTACTGTCATGCCGTGGCCACCTGCGTTAGTTTTTCAACTGAAGATCCATGGCGCGAACAGTCAGATTAAGGTGGTCCCGCAGATTCCTGATTGGGTTTTAATCCCGGGACTTTGGTAGCCATGGGAGTACGGTAAACTCAGCCTGGTGCTCTTCGAACTATACACGTACACTGCGAGCTGAATGACACGTTGCATTGTCCTGCTGAGTGGATGCCATCGTGCTGAGGGAAAAAAGCTCATGCAGAGTTACACATGGTTCCGAACGATACACGCATACTTGTGATTATCCACTGTGCCTTCCAAAATGACGAGATCACCCAGGGAATCCTACGAAAACTTTCCCCAGCCCATATCGCTCCCTCCTACAGACGTTTCATGTCGTATACGCCAAAGGTCATCTGCCCAACGGAGCAATACACGTGATTCATCTATATAAGGCCACCTGTCGCCAATCATTGGACGATCAATTGCGGTATTGGTGTGCAGATTCCGGCCTTTGTCGCCGATGGACAGCAGTCATTTTGGGTGCATGAACCAGCCGCCTGCTGCAGAGGCCCATATGCAGCGACGTTCACTCAACGGTCCTCTTGGTAGCCCCTTGATTCATTTGGGCGATAAGTTGCTCAACAGTTGCACGTCTATTCGCCCTTACACATCTCCGCAGCGTCATTCACCTCTAACATATGCGCACCGAGCGAGGTGGCGCAGTGGTTAGCACACTGGACTCGCATTCGGGAGGACGACGGTTCAACCCCGCGTCCGGCCATCCTGATTTAGGTTTTCCGTGATTTCCCTCAATCGCTCCAGGCAAATACCGGGATGGTTCCTTTAGAAGGGCACGGACGACTTCCTTCCCCGTCCTTCCCTAATCCGATGAGACCGATGACCTCGCCGTTTGGTCTCCTCCTCCAAACAATCCAATCCAATCCTCTAACATATACGACCCGTGCCGCACCACAGTTTTCTCGGCGCCAGTTTTGGATAGCGCCATTTCGCCGTGCCAGGTGTGAGTACTTCAACCACACTAGCATACGGACAGTTTACAAAATAACAATTTTGGAAATGCTTGCACCTTTGGTTCAAAAGCCAGTGATCATGCCCTTTTGGACTCAAGATTCCGTATTATGACAAATGCACTGTTTTCTGCGTCCCCCACGTCCTTTACAAATCCTCCACTGCTAGTGCTGCCAACGACCATCTATGAGAGGCTATTGCTCTTCACGCGGAACTTAGTTGGTGGTCACATTAACTCACTACACTGTCTAAAATAGTGCCAAATTAGTTCTCCTCAATTAGATTCAGTAGACCTATCTACTCCTGAGTAATGTGATCTACCCACGTAATCTTCAGCATGGGTTTGTAGCACAACATGTCAAAAGCTTCTGCTTTCTATCTTCACGCACGTGCATGGTAAAACTCCAGGCAGGTACCTCCAGAGAAGACTTCCTAACACAGATTTGGAATATTAAGGAATTCCTCTTTTCAGATACGGTTTTATTGCTACTGAAATGCTAAATCTTATATCATATTTACGACGGCCCAAAAGACCTCTTCACAATTCTAATAATTTTAGCGTCTCATTTCCTAAACTAATACTCTCAACATAGCGGGATATAATTCGACTGCTTTCCATTAGCCTTGTTTTGCTTTTGTTGATATTCTTCTTATGACATCATTTGAAAACACTATCCATTCCACTCAGTTGATCTCCCAAGTCACTTGTCGTCTTTCACAGAATTAATTCTGATACCACTACCTACTACTACAAGGGACAATCAAATAAGAACGAGACAGATGGAAAGAAAGTAAATAAACAGCTAATTATTCCAAAAGTAATCGTCATAACTGCTAATACATTTATCCCACTGTGAGACAATACGGCGAGTGACTTCATGGAAACATGTTTGCGGTTACCTACGAACCCATGATTGTACTCAGCCGTGTACCTCTTCGTCCGCAGTAAATCGACCGCCGCAAATGTTTTGCTTCAGGGGTCAAAAATGTGGAAATAGTTCGGGGGGAGGTCGGACCTTATGGAGGATGTGTAAGGGCTTCCCAGGGAAACATCTGCATCTTATTCGAAACAAAGGCAAGCCAGCTTCGGGGAAGTCATGATGACATTTTTCTTTGACTGCAAGGACCCGCTGCTCACTGAGTTTACGCAAAACGGAGCCACAATTAACGCACAACGGTATGCGGGCAGTTTGCAAAAACCAAAGCCCGCCATCGAATCCAAACGCCCAAGAATAGTGACGAACGGAATCATTCTGTTGCAGGATAATGCCCGCCCATACGTTGCCAAGGTTGTTCCGACTACGCTGTAAACTTCCTCTAGTAGCCATTACACATTCCCCATACAGTCCCGATCCCTCCCCATGCGATTTCCATAGTTTTTTAGCCCCGGAGGAAGATATTCGTGGACGTCGGTTTGCTTCGGACGAAGAGTTTTGCGCCTAGGTACAATTATTGTTCCGTATTTGCACACGTGATCCCATGAAGGGATTGACCGTCTTGTCTCAAAATGGGTTAATTGTATTAACAGTTATAACGATTTCTTTTCAATTAATAAACATTTTATTTACTTCTTTTCTGTTGTTGTTGTTGTTGTTGTGGTCTTCAGTCCTGAGACTGGTTTGATGCAGCTCTCCATGCTAATCTATCCTGTGCAAGTTCCTTCATCTCCCAGTACCTACTGCAACCTACATCCTTCTGAATCTGCTTAGTGTATTGATCTCTTGGTCTCCCTGTACGATTTTTACCCTCCGTGCTGCCCTGCAATACTAAATTGGTGATCCTTTGATGCCTCAGAATATGTCCTACCAACCGATCCCTACTTCTAGTCAAGGTGTGCCACAAATTTCTGTTCTCTCCATTTCTATTCAATACCTCCTCATTAGTTACGTGATCTACCCATCTAATCTTCAGCATCCTTCTGTAGCACCACATTTCGAAAGCTTCTATTCTCTTTTTGCCTAAACTATTTATCGTCCACGATTCACTTCCATACATGGCTACACTCCATTTAAATACTTTCAGAAACGACTTCCTGACACTTAAATCTATACTCGATGTTAACAAATTTCTCTTCTTCAGAAACGCTTTCCTTGCCATTGCCAGTCTACATTTTATATCCTCTCTATTTCGACCATCATCAGTTATTTTGTTCCCCAAATAGCAAAACTACTTTACTACTGTAAGTGTGTCATTTCCTACTCTAATTCCCTCAGCATCACGCGACTTAATTCGACTACATTCCATTGTCCTCGTTTTGCTTTTGTTGATGTTCATTTTATATTCTCCTTTCAAGACACTGTCCATTCCGTTCAACTGCTCTTCGAAATCCTTTGCTGTCTCAGACTTCTTTTCTATCTGTCTCGTTTTCATTTGATTACTAGGAATTCGGAATTAAGTACTAGTTGCAGGCTGCCTACTTAACGGCTTCCATAGCAGCAAAAATTTGATTTTCAGTATTTTGCGTAATAATTTATCGAATTGAAAAATTTAAAATGCTGTCTAATCTACTCATTAAAATGTTAAAAATTTAACGCAACGAGACACGTATTACAGCTAGAAACTGTGCGTTTGGCTTGAGGCAGTGTAATTGACGGCGCGCAAATACTCGGATTACATTCGTCCAGTATTTAAGAAAGACAGCACTTAGAGACTTCCAACGAACTTTACACATAATTTCAAAGCTTTAACAAACTTTCTTGCTTACGTCTCCTACAAAATGAAGAAAGAAAAAAGGTTTATTGCTTAAGACATTTTCGCTCTTCATGCAATAAAACTCAGCAGCAGACATGACGTTTCCTTTCATTACATCTACCGAGTCTACTCGGAAAACAGATCGCAGACAATATTCACGTAAACCACTGAATTTATGTTGAAAACTATAACATCATGTGACACATAGTTCAGGAGTTGTCTGAAAAACTAGCTCTAGCTTAAAATGAAATGCAAATTAGTCAGACCATATGAATCCAGTATTTCATAATGAGAAGAGTTACACCTTCGAACAAACTTTAAGCATAATTTCAAACCTCTCACAAACTTTTTCTCGCTTACACGCTTAACGTCGAATATTTAGAACATTAACTCATTTGCAAAGTAATTAAAAGTTGAAAGCTGTTTTACACATGGGATTTCGACTCCTTAAAAAGTGAGGGTTCACTGTTTATTATTCCGTACCGTTCGGGAGTGGGTTTTAGGAAGTACGGCTATCCATTAGACTACGTGTAAGCTACAGTTTCTCAGATTTTCCTCGTCATGGTCATTTCCAGAGATGAACGTGGTAGGAAGTTGCATGTTGGTTGATGCTTCTTAGAAAGTTCACTGTGTGAATTTCAACTGTAAACATGTCGATGATGCTCAACGACTCTCTTGTAGCGCTATCACTGGAACTAGATGAGCGCCTCCGTACCACTCCACCAATCGCTCTCGCGGTTATTAAACGAACCCGTGACGAAACGTTTGGCTGTCCTTTGGACCTTTTCTGTTAAATTACCTGGTAAGAAGCTGAGGCTGATGATCAGTACTGAAGAACCTGTCGAAAGAGTGTTTCGTAAGTAACTGCTTTTCCTTATGACCTTACCAATGAATCTCATCCTGACGTGTGCTTCCCTGCAACTACGCTGGTGTCCAAAATTTGAGCAATAAATTACTGTTTCCCGTCCTGTGTCTATTTCACGATATAATCACACAAACTGTCAGCCAGATGTCCGTACAATAGTGTTCTACACGGAAGACGGCATTCCGGTCAACGGAAAACGATGCCAACGATAACGTCAGGGCATGTAGGAATCGAGGTAGTGTTTGCCCGGTCGCAGTCGCTGTGTACACAGTTACAGAGGGTGCAGTATGGCACAGAGAAGATGCTTAGCAGACTCTCTACGGTGGAGGGCCATAGAAAAAAAAGAAAGCAGCACAGTCGCAAACTGATGTGGCCCGATGGCTTAGTGTGGATCGTTCTGTTGTTTCTCGGATGTGGCGACAGTTTGTAGAGACCGAAACTGTATCCTGAAGACAGCGCAGGAGTGTTATTTGGCTGCAAGGGAACAACAGTAACGCCTTAGTACCGCACGACAATTGGGATATGAGCTCGCAGCTTCCACTGGACGTGTTGTTTCGAGGCAAACGGTATGCAGAAGGCTTCGACAGAGTGACCTTAACTGTCGGAGACCTAGTGTATGTCTACCTCTGACGCGTCTTCACAGCAGGGAAAGTCTAGAGTGGAGTCATCAACATACCACCTGGACGGTCGAACAGTGGGGCAAAGTTGTTTTCACATATGAGTCCCGATTTAGTCTGGGGAGTGATTTTCGATGGATTCGCATCTGGAGGAAACGTGGAACACGATTCCGGAACCAAAACGTTCCGGAAAGAGACCGATATCGAGGAGGATCCCTAAAGGTGCGGGAAGATATTATGTTTACCACTCGAACCACTATTCATTAAATTGTCCGGGTGAATTGGGGAGGTTTAACTGCTGTCAGGTATCGTTAGGAGATCTTGCGATCTCATTTGCGGTTGTTGCGAGAGGCTGTGGACCCAGACTTCATATTGATGGATGCTAATGCTCGATCTCATGCAGCACGGGTGGTTGATGTTTTCTAGGAACCAGAAGATACTGCAAGCATGGCGTTGCCTGCTCGCTCTCCCGATTTGAATCCGTAGAGGATGTCTGGGATGCACTAGGGAGATGGTCTGCATCACGTCAGCATCCACAAACCACTCTCCAAGACTGCGAGCAGCTCTGAAGGAAAAACGAGCGTTATTGTCTCAACATGAGACTGAGGATTTCATTTACAGCATACCCCGCCCTCGTCAGGCCTGTATTGCTGCCAGAGGTGATCACATCCCACATTGAGCACATTAACCAGTTGTCGGAATGTGTGTGCAAATCTGTTGAGTTGGATAAAACGAAGGACATTTTTCTCTACCGCTATGTATGTTGCAATCGTTTACGTTTTGTGTTCTTTACATTGTTTCTAGTTTCCTATTACCTGTTTATAGTGTTCTGTGACAAAATAAACCATACCTTGCAAAATATCCGTTTGTTGCTTTGATTTTGGACGCGAGTGAATTCATGTGTGGTCATTCAAAAAAAAAAAAAAAAAAAGTTCATATCTGTGTGAAATCTTATGGGGCTTAACTGCTAAGGTCATCAGTCCCTAAGCTTACACACTAATTAACCTAAATTATCCTAAAGGCAAACACACACTCGAACCTCCGTCGGGACCAGCCGCACAGTCCATGACTGCAGCGCCTGAGACCGCTCGGCTAATCCCATTGCAGCCCTGGTCATTCCATTAGGTTGCTCCGGTTATTACTGTTTCCAATGATTTATCACTAATTGAGTAATTGAGCAGTAATGCCTGTTTCTGCCTATTTGTGCGAAATACGTTACATTTGTTTACGCTGACGGACAGCTGCTATTCGATATTCCAACCGTCGATGCTCTGTAGGCCTTCGTGCGTTCCATTATAGTTTTCTGGCGTTGGTACTTTCCTAAACGCAACAGCAACATCAGCAGAGAGTCTCCCGGAGCTTAGATCATACGTATAGTGAACAGCCATGTCCCTATGACATTTACTTGGGGTAATCTTGAACTTAATTTTTCATTCGATGACTGCGTTCCGGTAAGAACGACGACATGAGCTCTTTCGCTAGGAAGTACTGAAGTGAGTGCCAGGTCTGGTGCTGTTTCTCGTAAGATAGTGCTGTCGCGAAGTGACAGTGTGAAACTGTATAGAATGCTTTCCGGAAATTGAGGATTGGGTGCCGTTGTCTACGTCTAACTGTTCTCATGGATGAACAGAAAGAACTGAGTTCCACAATATTAATGTTTGCGCAATCCGTTTGGATTCGTATAGAGATTTTTGCTCTCCAAAATGTCATAATACGCGAGAATAACGTGTTCCATTTTTGAGCAACAGTCTGATGTCATCAATGTAATCGTATAATTATGTGCATCACTCCGATGTCCATTCCTGAAAACGGAAATGACCAGCGCTTTTCTCCAGTCACATGTTACCCTCCATTGTTCCACCAACGTATGAAAACTGCTGCTAGAAGAGAAGCATCTTCTCGCATAATCAGTGCAGAAACTTACAGGTATCTCATCAAGTCCAAATGGCAGTGTTGTTAATGTGAGATAGGGGAATCCTTAGGCATAAGAGCACACTACAATACAGTACAGTACAGTGCAGTAATCCTTAGGCATAACTAAGAGCACAGTACAGGGTGGGGAACATTCTGAAGAAACAAGGACTACAAATATCATTCCGCATAAATACCACAGTGTAGAAAAATTTAAGCACTAAGAAACCCACAGATGAATTTTCCAAAGCTGGACTCTATAAGGTAACTTGTGGTTCATGCCAATCTGTCTGCATAGGCCAGACATGCAGAATTTTAAGACTAGGTATTCTGAGGATCTCAGTACACACTTCACTTTTCCAGATCATCTCATACAAGAAAACCAGCGCCCAAACAACACTGAGACTGATTTTAAGATCCTCAGAGATAGCAGTGGTCTCTATTAGAAATTCACGATAGAGAAGAGCTACCACGCAGAAAGTCTTGAAAGAATATGCAACACAGTGCAAAAAAACATTTTTCGCAACTCTCAATGAATTAAACAAAGACACTTCCCCATAAAAAACATGGTATCGAGACACCCTCGAACATCGAAAAACATTTACTATTCGATCTCCTGCCCCTTTTTTCTAATTCTCTCTCTCTCTCTCTCTCTCTCTCTCTCTCTCTCTCTCATTCCACACACACATATATCGCCCGGCAGACACGCTATAATGGTTTTCACCAAACATTTGAAATTTGCGCGACACTGGACAGAACAAAACGATGAACAAATGAGCAGCGACCATAACATACTCCCTCTCTATGAGAGTGGCAACATAAGTGTTTGCTCAAATTTCGTTTTGCGTAAAATAAGGAAGAAAACAGGTGAAATTAAAATATAAAAAGATATGGAAAACAGTGTATACTATAGCAATAGGAAAAAATCCACAAGAGGCAGAAAACGTAAGTACAATAACACAGACAACCACTAATCACGAAAAAGTATTTAAAAAATAAGCAGATTTCTTTACGACTGCTTTTCAGATGACATGTTGTCAAAACGATGGAAAATATAAAAGCAACAATTTTCAGAAGTAATGTCATGCGAGCAATCAAAACAAATTTTAAAAGATGCACATGTTGTAGTTTTTAGAACTGAAATAGGAAAAGAACTACGAACTTTGTATGATATTACACAGAAATAAATAGAGACCCTCAGGAGATGAAACCTAGGTATCGAAACATGTATGTGTAAATAGAAAAAGAAATACATTGTGTTTTGCATAAGTGAAGTTAAAAGAATTGTATGGATACTTGACTTTGAAAAGTTCTGTAACCAGTGGATTCTGCATTATTCGACTAAGGATCGGAAGCTCGCTCGTGTCAAATAAAGTACGGAAACGTTCAAAAAATTCAACCGCGAAAATGTAAAATCTGTATAGAACATCGTGATAGGAGAAGAAACTTTGATTTATTGGTACGAGTCGCTAACTACAACTGCTGGGGTGTTCCAAGATAAATCGTAAACAAGAAAAGGGGTGGAGTAGTTCTAAGAGAATATTTTCTTGTTTCGTTGGTTACACGGGGCATATCGCGACCATTGCTTTAGGATGTATAAGAATAGTGACTGCTTAATGGTATTCACACATTATCCATGAAATCAGTAAAAGAACTGAGGCATCGTATCAATGTCACCTGTGGAAAACCCTTAAAACTGTGAAATATTTGATTAAGAAGAACGTCTCACTGCCATTATTAACCTGAATAATCATTTTAACGGATTCCTTTATGTCAAAAAAAAATGCGTGGACAACTATTTTTATCACCTGAAAAAGCTGAAATCCTTCCAAAAACATGCTTTGCCAAAAATCAGGGAGGAAGACATGTTTCCAGAATTGATGCGAACACATGCGAAAGATTGCAGATTTTAAAGGCGAGTATTTTGACAAACAACGAAAGGTTTCTACCAAAAATTTGATTCTCTTTCATTGTATTTGTAAAAACTTAAAAAAGTGGCAGTCGTATTCAACCAAGAACACCCAGGGTACGGGCTTGGCAGGCAGGGGAGGGGGGAGGGGGGGGCGGAGGGGAGAGGAGAAGAAGGGAACTCCTACTGCACTGTGTGCATAACTTAAGGACGAAGCAGATTTCACATGATATGTCACTGAACTCTAGCACAGCTCTATGAAACTTGAAGCAAACGTAGAAAGAACTGCTACAGTATAGTGCAGAAAGTACTTGAAAGAAGTATGTAATGGAGTGAACAGAAATGAGAAATGACACTTATGTTCAAGGACAGTAATTACACTAAAGACACCGCGGATCATAGTGGTCCCCTGGACATTAAAAACGGCAGAACGTAGTTCTTAATAGCGTGTATGATCACCAAGGACGGCAATACATATGCTCTGCAGCGTGCTCCCATCTTGGTCACAAGGTTGGTAAGAAGTTCCATTCCTCTACCAGCGAGGTTACAACTGCTAGATGTCTTACCTGCAGTTGTTAACATTTAAAGTGCCATTACCGTTTTAAAAGCGAAATATGGCATTTCAAATAATTACTGTGGTCACATATGTGCAGTTAATGTGTGGAAAATCTAAATGTGTTTGTAAAAATTGTGACAAATGTGCAATTACGAATTGAATACTCCAGCTGTCTGCAAAGACACCGGTATTTTCAACACATGTCACTTCAATACAGAAATGTATGTACAGCCACTTCGGTTGCACAAAATTTCGTCAGTTGACCACTGTTTCGATTGCACTAGGATAATCTTCATCAGAATAAATAGTTACACGAAATACATGTCTGTGCAGACATTTTAAATCATGGTGTGATTACATGTATTCCATCTAACTCTTTATCCTGATGAAGGCTGCCCTAGTGCGGTAGAAACAGTAGTCAGTTGACAAAGTTTTGTGCAACGGAAGTGGCTGTACATAGGTTTCTGTAATTAAGTAGCGTACGGTTGCTGGATCACAGCCAATAAAATGTTTAAAATTCCAAGACGTCACTTCTCTACTTCCAATTCTTTCACTTGTGTCTACATCACGTAATTTGCTTTCTGTTTAAACAGACAACTCTAACACTGAATGTCGAAACATTAGAATCTATGCACACTCACTTGAACGTGAGCAGAAGCCCAAAACTCATTGTATCTTAAACACTCGAAAATCACATTCAGTTGTCACTGGTAGCGGAAATTATTCTGTACCCTATAAAGGAACAGATACGGAGTTCAGTTCCATCCGTTATCGATATAACTCGCTTAACTTTCTGTAAGATCCTTTATTTCTTATCTTGAAACAAAAGAGGGAAATTCCAATACATCTGGTATTACTCGCTGGTAGCCGAAAAGAGTAGTCGAGGGAATTAGGAAGTAAAACATTAAAACCAGTTGATGAATTTTATTATTCGGACAGCAAAATAGAAGACGACAGTCGAAATATAGAGGATATGAAACACAGGCTGGCAATAGTTAGAAAAAGTATATCCGAAAAATAGAAATTTGTTAACAATGAGCATTATTTTCAGCCTTAGCCTTGCACAGAAGTGAAACGTCGATGATACGCGGGTCAGACAGGAAAGGAACAGGAAATTTTAAAATGTGGTTCTATAGAAGAATGATGGAGATTAGGTAGGTAAGTATGCCAATTAATGAAGGGATTAGGGATCAATTGATAGGACACATAATTTGGCAATCTTGCCATCTTGAGATCTAAAACAGATTTTTTCTCGTGTTAGCAGTATACAACAGCTTACAGAATTGCACATAATGTTCTGGCAGGGTCCAAGAGTATGTACACGAATTAATTACATAGTACATATCATAAAACATTCTTGACTAGTGCTGGTGCCATAGCAGCTTCACACATCGTTATAATCTTCCTTAAAAGACAACAAAGGTACATGACACGATTAAAAACAGATTTTCATCGTTCGTGGCCAGTGTAATTGAACGATGGACATAAAACTGAAAATATACATTAATACAGAGAACAGGCAGTGGAACTGAAGCAATATTTGAATAGGAAACTATCCAGTAAAAGACTAACTATAAAAGATATCCCCTTAACAAAGGCGTTATGCCGTTACAATTTAGTAAATGATCCTATCAGTATTTACATCATTTCCTAACAGAGATCATCATATATCTGTTGCTGTGACGTGGTACATGTGGGTAATGTGGCAACTGACGCCCATTACAACGTACAGGAAACACGTCATCGGCGTGTACATGAAAGCAGCCTTCGGACTGGAGACTAAAACAACAAGTACATATTATCTCATAATCTTTGAATCGATATGGATACTTTTCTTATTTACACGTGACATCACGTAGTCCCCTGACAGAGGACTAAGCATCGTCCGCTTCTGGCACACGCAGCTTCTGCGCTCCTTTAAAAGTTGAATCAATACAAGCGGAGAGTCGAGAAGACGAAGGCGAAGACGCATCTTCAGCGATTCACCTAAAAAAAAAAAGGTGTTTGGATATATAGTAATACAGACGTTTGCGGGTGACTGTACGGGGCTAAAATTCAGAGTCTCTTGGCTGTGTGTGGCCACAGTGAGAAGCTCATTGCAGTGGCGCAAAGGTTGAGATCTGAGCATCCTTTTGTCGTTTTTGTCGATTCCACCCCGTCCGAATCGGAACTGGTACCCCAGTTTCATTACTTCTCCACTAGAACGCATCTAGCGTTCCTTGTCTCCTGATATCGAATGTTTGTGATTAATATTTTGTAGCGTGTCTTTTCTTTTTGTCATTTAATTATTTTTTCCTTAATGTCGCATTTTACGTTGCCAACATCAGAACCTCAGATTAACCAACACATTGATGGATAGGAGTTCGTATTTAGGGAAGGGAAATGAATAAGAAATGTTACAAAAGACCTCAAATTATTGTAGCATAAAGGAGAGATAGAGAGGAACAGAAAATGCATTAATCTGAAAAAGACGTTTGTTAGTTGGAAATGAAATATAAATTTTTTCCGACACTGAATAAAACTGGAATAGAATGTTAGGATAACTGACATGTTCTAAATTTATACAAAAATCAGAATACCTATATAGATAAAACATTAAGAAAGAGATTTGAATAAGATGAAGTAGGTGACATAGCCGTCTTCTCTTTATTTATGTATATTTTTTTTCTAAGCTTGCTTTGATCTTGTTTTCGGAGGATAGCATCTAACACGCTAAGCAAAAATTAATTATTTTATAAATTTATGTTTGGGGTTGAAAACCCATGAAGTCAACATCGCACATGAAATCATCTTTACTTGGATTGATTACTATTTTCGCCTGGCAGTCGAGCCATCTTCAGACCTAAGAAATAATATAGATTTTTTCTTATGTTAATAACACACAACAGCTTACAGAACTGCAACATTATTTTAGCAGGGTTCAAGAGTATATGCGCGAATTAACTACAGAATACATCCGATAAAACGTTCTTGATTACTATTGGTGTTATAAAGGTTTCACACATCGTTGTAATTTTTCTTAAAATTACAATATCCATACACGACATAATTAAAAACAGCTTTCCATCGCTCTTGGCCAGTGCAATTGAACGATGGTCATAAAACTGAAAAAACGCAATACAGAGAGAAGGCAGTGAAAATAAAACAATATATTCATAAGGATCTATCTACTAAAATGACTAAATGTAAACATATCATCTTACAAAAAGCGTTATGCTCGCGCGGGACTAGCCGAGCGGTCTTAGGCGCTGCAGTCGTGGACCCGGTGGAGGTTCGAGTCCTCCCTCGGGCATGGGTGTGTGTGTTTGTCCTTAGGATAATTTAGGGTAAGTAGTGTGTAAGCTTAGGGACTGATGACCTTAGCAGTCAAGTCCCATAAGATTTCACACACATTTGCACTTTTTTTTTTTTTTTTTTTTTGAAAAAGCGTTATGCCGCTGCATCTTAGTACTTGACACAATTATTTTTTATATCATTTCGTAATTGGGCTTTATGTAAGGCTTTTGTCATAAGAGTGGGAATGCCAATCATGTGATAATGGTAAAAAGTTATTGACAAATACACAGATTTCAGTAAGTGGACGTCCAGAAATGGTACATCGAATGTATGGGACAACGGTAAATTCCAAGAACCGAAGTATTGCACTTTTATGCATGCACTTGGTAAGCATCTAGCCACAGAGTTAAATTCAGTTTTTATTATTTTTCTTTTATAATATCTCTTTACATTACTTACATTGTCATACGTGTACTTCATTTATTACCTAGTACCGTTGCAAAGACATGAAAATTGCCAGACATTGTTTCGACCTCCGTTACGATTCATTATGTTGCAGATGAGTGAAGCTTCTTAAACCATACTTCGTTATTAAGACATGTGCATAACACGCTTTAAAGAAGCCGTTCTTTCATCATGTGCATTGTCACAGATTTTACTTCTTTTTCAGTTTAGTAATAGTCTGATCTATTGTTACTACCATTACCGTCACAGTGACGGAAAAATTGTCTGCCAATAGTTCCCCTCAATTGTGGCCCATAGCGCAGCGTGTAGGCTACGTTGCTTATAATTTAGTTCCTCGTGTAGACCTGTTTCAAAACCAAAAATAAAATATTTTGAGACAATGGCTAAAGCCGGTAATCCATAAAGTATCAATACGATAAGGTATTATAAAAATTACATTGCTTGGTTTACATAACATCAACAGATTCCTATCATGCTAAGTATTATCCTTAAAGTCCTGTTGATTTAACTGTAAGACGAGTTGTATTGACGTCAGCTAATTAATTTTAATTACATTATCACGTTGCTCCTTAAATTGTTATTGGAGTTTGTAGATTCTGCGTAAGTTATATAGCCAGCTACTAACGTCACCTGGCGGTCTTCGCCTCAAGCTGTTTGTGAAAACCTAGTGCCGTAGGTCCCCAGTTCGCTACAGTACCAGACACACATGCGTTTACTATACATATGACGAATGACGCGTTTCTTGTACGTTGTATTGGGCATCAGTTGCCATACTATTCACGTGTACCATGTCACAGCGACAGATATATGATGATCTCTATTACGATATGATGTAAGTACAGATTGGCTCATTTATTAAGTTGTAACGACATAAAACCTTTGGTAAGACGATAACTTTTACATTTAATCATTTTACTGGATAGTTTCTTATGCAAATATTGTTTTATTCTCACTGCTCCTTCTCTGTATTAATATATATTTTCATTTTATGACCATGGTTCAATTACAATGAAAAGCTATTTCTAATTATGTCATGTATGGTTGTTGTCATTTTAAGAAAGATTATAACGATGTGTGAAGCCGTTATGGCACCAACAATAATCAAGAATGTATAGTGTGTGTATTCCGTAATTAATTCGTGTATATACTCTTGAACCTTGCCACAATGTTATGTGCAATTCTCTTAGCTGTTGCATGTTGCTAACACGAGGAAAAATATGTTTTACATCTAACGATGGCTAGATTGTTAGACAAAACTAGTAATCCATCCAACTAAAGAAGATTTCACGTGCGATCTTGACTTCATGGGTTTTCAGTCCCTAAGGTAAATAAAATAAATTGCATCAGATTGCGTATGTCCTGGCCGACAGTGTCAACAAACTTGAAAAAATAATTAATAAATCCTCACTTTTTATATTTTGTGTTACTTTATACTGATAACATGATGCTTTAAAAAAAACAGAAAGCGTTAAGTAATTCTTTTCACATAAATTCCAGTGCGTTTTCCACAGCCTCTCGTCAATACACTCAACAGCTTTATTTTTTACGATATCGAATTTAGAAGATTGTTGTCTTCCTCAAAAAAATGAAGGTAAACACCCGTGTCTGTAGCGTAAGAAAGTGTGATGTTATTGGATGGGAAACACTGGGGGACTACTTGACATTATAATTTTAAAAAATAGGTAAAACCAGCTACACCATTTCCTTCTCTCCTAAACAAAACTTTTGTTTAACTGTGACGACTGCGTGTAAAATTTAATGTCAATTTCTGTCTTCTTTTGACTGTATGTGGACGAAAAGAGGGTGAAAACCAGTGTCGATACAAAGACACATTCTTCTCGCACATGGTTGAGGACACTGTTAAGTCTCAGTATTCTCATCCAACAGACAGATCACGGTCAACACTATCAATCCACGACACTTGGTGAACAACACGGCCCGAATTAATTGTCAAGTCCCTTCACACACCGTTCCCACCTTCCCTCCTAAGCTTACACCACAAACGTAACATAGTAAAAGTTATGCTACTCCTGCATTTCCAAGCCCCATACTGGGCGCCATAATGTAACAATAATGGTGTTGGATTATACGGTGTGAACTTTAACAAAACCGACTAACTGCGGGGACTGATTTCTGATTGGAAATGGAGAAAGAAGGTCTTATGAACATGTGTCCGTAACACAGTGTTGCCACAGTAGATGGCACTGACTAATGAAAGTTTCTCTGGCCACGTGCCGGGCCTGTAGCCCACAGACGACGATTATGCAGAATGATGACGCCAGTTCTGAAGTTTGCTTCGTTGGTAAAGAAGAGTGATGACAAGAGTCCCATAATTATGATGGTCTGCTGCAGAAACCGTCGACAAAATCCTTCCCGTAGGGGGAAATCCACTTCTGATAATCCTTGCAATCACTGCAGATGGTGGGGATAGTAGTGGTTGTAATGTGGGAGACACATAACCATACTCTTGCTTACACCATTTTGGCGGGCCACTTGCCTGGAGCTTGCAGTAGTGTTCGTCTCAATATACTGCAGAACCCGGTCTTCCAAATCTGGCACGGTTTGCCGTCAATCTGAAAGGACCCATGGTCACACAAACGCCCAAAAAGGGCTTGAAATGTTGTGTGATGTGGTTGGTGTCTGTGAGAACACTTGTTTTGGTGTAGCTGAGCTGCCTCTCGACCGTTTCCATCTGCTTTGCCGTACACAAACACCATCTCGGTTTGTTACTGACATCAATACCCTATCATTCTACCGATTACACTACGCTGCGTCAAACACACGGGCTTCAACACACAAGGAACACGCGGCACGTGGTCAGAGGAACTTTCATTTGTCAGCGCCATCTATCGTGGCAACAATGTGTTTCCGGACCCATGTTCAAAGGACCTATTTTCCTCCATTTTCATGAATCCATCCCTACAGTTTGTCGGTTTTATTGTTCACGCTGTACATGGAAACGAAATATCGCCATAATTGGCGCCAAAATGTGATAAAAATGATGGTTGAGTTGAAGTAAAACTGACGGAAATGGCCCCATGCTGGGCGCCAAAGTGTAGTAAAATTTGAGCTACTGCGGCTTTGTCATGCCCAACAATGGGCTCTAAAAATGAAGTGAAAATAAAAGTAGGGATATGAAAATTAAATGGAATTGGCCCCACGTTGCACGCCAAAAATGTAGTAACAAATTCAAAACAGATGTAGATTGTAACAACTGTCTTTATTCATTTGTGTATATATATATGAACTATAAACAGAAATTGCTCCCGGGTAATTTGACTAGACATAACACGACTGAATAACTGGGCATGTAGGGACAGTGAAATATGAATCATTTTGTCTGAAGACACTATGGAATCGGTGGTGCTTGATGACACAAGTGGCTGGCAGGGTGTCAGGGCGGCGCGTTCATCTCTTGGCAGGCTGGCGTGGTGTTGCGTGACTGTTAACCGACAGCTGCCAGCTTTTAACTCTGCATCTGCATATACCCGCTATTTTATGGGCGACAATCAGAGCAGCTTGACCTTCGCTCTGTCCGCTGTTTACTGTCTTGTTGTTCTTCAGGTAAAACGCCGCCTGCAGATCTATAAAATAACGTCTGCGCGTCTCACAGTTATTTAACACTGCAGATGTATAAAATAAGTCTCTTGGACTTGAGACAAGAGATATACAAGCGTGAACGATAATAAATGGAAATGATGTGTGCCGGCCGAAGTGGCCGCGCGGTTCTGGCGCTGTAGTCTGGAACCGCGAGACCGCTACGGTCGCAGGTTCGAATCCTGCCTCGGGCATGGATATGTGTGATGTCCTTAGGTTAGTTAGGTTTAACTAGTTCTAAGTTCTAGGGGACTAATGACCTCAGCAGTTGAGTCCCATAGTGCTCAGAGCCATTTGAACCATTTGAAATGATGTGAAATTGGATAATAAAAAGTAAGGAATTTAGGTTCGTTGCTGAGATTACTGGATTGAATAGGATGAGATTTTCGAAAGCAAACCGGCCGTGGCGTGTTTTGTTTTGTTTTCTAAGTAATTGTTCCTGCAAAATGGTTCAAATGGCTCTGAGCACTATGGGACTTAACTGCTACGGTCATCAGTCCCCTAGAACTTAGAACTACTTAAACCTAACTAACCTAAGGACAGCACACAACACCCAGCCATCACGAGGCAGAGAAAATCCCTGACCCCGCCGGGAATCGAACCCGGGAACTCGGGCGTGGGAAGCGAGAACGCTACCGCACGACCACGAGATGCGGGCCAATTGTTCCTGCATTCACCTCAAGATATCTAGGGTTCAAAAATGGCTCTGAGCACTATGGGACTTAACATCTGAGGTCATCAGTCCCCTAGACTTAGAACTACTTAAACCTAACTAACCTAAGGACATCACAAACATCCATGCCAGAGGCAGGATTCGAACCTGCGACCGTAGCAGCAGCGCGGTTCCACACTGAAGCGCCTAGAACCGCTCGGCCACAACGGCCGGCAAGATATCTAAGGGAGCCACTGGAAACCTAGATCTGGATCACCGGTCAACGCCCCTTTATTGTCCAGGCCGCAGAGGCCCGCTGTACCCGACGCTCACGTGGCGTCTTTTATCTGCAGTACTTGAACTACAGAAGTGGTGTCCAAGTTATATTAGGAGATGTAGGTCAGACAGCAGAAACACAGTGGAATGATCATGGAACTGAAAATTTGTCCAATAACAAAAACATCCTGAACGGAATGGAAACTGACGATATAAATCCGAAAACCGATTAGAAAACCAACAGTCAGAAAGATCCCTTGTATTAGAATTAGAATCAGAACGAGAATAGCATGACTTCGCAATCAGAGTCCCAGACAGAATAACGAGGTAATGGCGTGGAAAGACCTCATTCCCTATGCGAAAATTTCCGAATGTGAGTTGTTGGGCTCAATTCGCAATCCCTGAATGAAAGGTCGACACTGAGTAACTGCATCCTCCCAGTCTTGGTTCAGAGCGACAACCTTTGTAATTCCACTTCAAGAAATCCATGACTGCCATGGCCTGGGTTCCCATCATCGGCGGAAGGGGCGGAACATGCCAACTCGACGGCGTTCCTACGGCAGTCTCATTTGCCTGATTTTGTTGAGAAACGTCTTTGAATACATCCAGTGTCCACTCTCTGCATCCTTGAGTCCCCAAGAAGGCTGTACCTTAACAGCAAGTCCATTTATTTATAGAGGGAAAGCCTTTAAGCCCCTCCTGCCCCCTCCCTCTCAAGTTCCTCGCATCCTGGGGGAACTTTGCGCTGTCCCGCAGGCGCCAGACAATCTTCAAACAGGACGCTTCTTTCACAGCGAAGCACAACACTTGTAAACCGCATCTGCCCGTTTTCTGTGGCTATAAGAAAAAACTGGATAAGAAGGTGCGTCTTAAAGGTAACCGCCGGTATTTCGGTGATTCGAATCAGCTACTATCTAGTTGAACTAATTTCTGTACTCGCCGTTTATCGTCATCGGTCACATAGGCATGCTATAAACTGTTTATCAGTCTTTATGACAAAAATCCAGTTATCTTTCTTGATCACAGATTGCGTACCTTCAACTACCAATTGCGTGAGGTAGCATAAGACTTCAAGAGACTGGAGTCATATTCAAATGCCCGTCGGTGATCCCGATCTAGTTTTTCAGTGGCTTCCCTGAACCACTTGACGTGATCATGGCAATGATTTCTCTTTTTTTTAAAAAATGAACTCTATATTTCCTTACGTTTCTTACTGTTCAATTTCAGATCCTTTCTAGTTTCCTACCCGTTACGCATGTGCCTCTTTCTTGAGTCTGAGAGACACTTAGTTCTTATTTTATAGATCTGCAATAACTAAAAGATACACATCTTATTTTATAGAACTGCAGTGCTAGATTAGCATTTACAGAAACTTTAAGTTATATGTTCCCGTTTTTCGTTACTATTATTATTATTATTATTATTATTATTATTATTATTATATTCTTCTTCTTCTTCTTCAAGGATTACATCTTTTTCTGATTTGGTGTGACGGCTCCCATCGCTTCCTCGGTCATCCTTGGCTTCTTCTCCCAACTGTCTGTAATCTTCTTATGTGCAGGGGTAATTTCCTCTCACTCATTCTTTCAAGATGTTCACCCCATTTTCTCCTATTTTCTCGTATTTTACTGAGGACAGTAAACCTACTCAGTTCTTCTAAATTTCCGTCTTTCTAAATCTGTCGGTTCTTGGACATCATTTTACTGCTCTTAGAAATCTCATCTCTCTTGCTTGTATGCTACTCTCTTGACGTTTACCTATAACCCACGATTCACTTCAGTAAGCAAACATCAGAACTGCAGCTGCCTTAAAACCTTTTAATTTCATTTATTTCCTCGTTTCTTGAACGTTACTGCCAGTGGACTATAGCACAGGTCTAATTATCATTGTAGTAATACAGTCGGCACAAACAACGCTCCCAGGCCATGAAAGCCCAAAACACCAACGGATGAACGGAACGTAAAATGTGTGACAAGTGATCCTGAAGAAGATCTCCGAGGGACATAAGAGGAACTCTTCCAAGCCACAGGGATTACACCAAAGTTAGAATTTCAAATCCTTACGAATGGTTTTAGCAAAAGAAAAAACTCTGGCTGATGGGACACTCACTGCGAAACAGAAGCCGCAAAACCTTGCAGTCTTGAAGTAATAGAGATTCAGCGTTGGTGGTCAAGCGTTATTGTATTGAACCATCGCTACTAATTAACTTTTAATTAGGAACATCGAGCTAAAGTTGAAGTCACAGGCCAGTGAGTGAAGAGGTCAAGTTTCCCGCGGCAAAATACAGTGACGTGAAAAAAATCATAAGATACCTTCTAATAACGTGTCGCGCCTCCTTTTGCCGGCGTAGTGCAGCATCTCGACGTGCCATAGACTCAACAAGTCCCTGGAAGTCCCCTGCAGAAACACTGAACCATGCTGCGTCTGTAGCCATCCACAACTGCGAAAGTATTGCCAGTTAGGCTGACCTCTCAATTAAGTTCCATAGATGTTTGCTGGATGTTCATGTCGGGCGATCTGGGTGGCCAAATCATTCGCTCGAACTGTCCAGAGTGTTCTTCAAACCAATCGCGACCAATTATGGCCCGGTGACATGGCGCACTGCCAGACATAAAAATTCAATCGTTGTTCGGGAACGTGATGGCCAAGAATGGCTACAGATGGTCTCCACACAGCCGAACATTACCATTTCCAATCAATGATCAATTCAGTTTGACCAGAGAATCAAGTCTGTTCCATGTAAACACAGCCCACACTATTATGGAGCCACCACCAGCTAGCACAGTGTCTTATTGACAACTTGAGTCCATGGCTTCGTGGGGTCTGGGCCACATTCGAACCCACCATCACCTCTTACCAACAGAAATCTGGACTCATCCGACCAGGTCACGGTTTTCCAATCGATATGGCCACAAGCCCAAGAGAGGCGCTGCAGGCGATATCGTGCTGTTAACAAAGGCGCTCGTGTTGGTCGTCTGCTGCCATAGCCCATTAACACTAAATTGCGCCACACTGTCCTAATGGATACATTCATCGGACGTCCAACATTGGCTCAAATGGCTCTGAGCACTATGGGACTTAACTTCTGATGTCATCAGTCCCCTTGAACTTAGAACTACCCAAACCTACCTAACCTACGGACATTACACACATCCATGCCAGAGGCAGGATTCGAACCTGCGACCCTAGTGGTCGCGCGGTTCCAGAATGTAGCGCCTAGAACCGCTCGGCCACTTCGGCCGTCCGTCCAACATTGATTTCTACGGTTATTTCATGCACTGATTATTGTGTGTCAACACTGACAAATCTAGGCAAATGCCGCTGCTCTCGGTCGTTGAGTGAAGGCCGTCGGCCAGTGTGTTGTCTGGGGTGAGAGGTAACGTTGAAATCTGGTATTCTCGGCACACTCATGGCACTGTGGATCTCAGTCTATTGAATTCCTAACGATTTCCGAAACGGAATGCTCTATGCATCTAGCTTCAACTACTATTCCACGTCCATAATCTATTAATTCCCACCATGAGGCCATTATCACGACGGAAACGTTTTCACATGAAACAATGAGTACAAATGACAGCTTCGCCTATGCACTGTCCTTTTATATTTGCGTGCGCGATAGTACCGCCATCTGCGTATGTGCATATCGCTATCAAGCGACTCTTTGTCACCTCAGTGTATATTGTTGCATGCTCGGTACATGGTGATATTTGTTTATCATGAATAAATAATGATCATAGAGAGATCTGCATGTGGAACAAGTGTGACAATTTCACACAAAAACTATGCAGATATATTCACAATATCCTACATTGGTTAAACGAGGCATTGTCATTCATTCCAAATAACGCTCGCCCGCTTGTTACATTAGTGACAGTCATTTACCATAGAGCTTCTGTTATCAGAATATACTCATCGCTTACGGATCTGCAATTTTCTACATTACTTCTAATATCTCAGTCGCTCTTTATACCAACACTGACTGTCAAATCAACGGAACTGAGTAACTCAATTTTTAATCACAACGGAAGACGCGTGTTGCGAACCGATGTCCGTACCTTATCAGGCCATGCGGTTTCCTATGACATCTGTTCTATAGAGCTGCTGTATGCGCTGTCTTCTGTCGTGGCAGAAGTAACTACTAGCGTTTTTATTTCAGAGTGGCACAGAGGAAGTCTGCGCAGTGTAGAACCCTCAACAGCACGCGAACTCTTTGACGTCCGATAAGCGCAAGGTGGAACAACAGTTTCAGTCTGTACTGTACACTGCGGGATGAACACGCGAGTTCATTGCAACACCTGGCGAAATTCAGCGAACTATGAACTACAAACAGGACGTGGCCGAGGAACACGTTGCAAAGTATAATTGCAGGACACGTATGGAGGGAAACATGAAATGTGCTCGGCATAGAGGAGAAAAACTGTTTTATGTCTAAAACACACTTATTTTTCGATGTAGACCTCTTTTAGGGCAACTGATAATGTTTTTCCACTGAATTTGTGCCATCTCTGAAGTATAGTCCTCGATGGTCTGCAGAATACCTGCATACCGCTGCCAAATTTGTTCACTGCATTCAAAACGTTTTCGAACCGTAAATTTCTTCGCATGTTGGAGAAGATGAATGTCAGAGAATAGAATAAATCGTGAACTGAGTGGATGTTTCAATAATTAGAGCTTTCATTACTCAAGTTTTACCGTTGTACCTAAGTGGGCAGGTGCGTTGTTTTGATGAAAGGTGACTTTGAACTCTAGGAAGAACAGAAAATATTTTAACCCTCTCTTTTAGTTAAAGTTGATGACGGCGACGTGACGCTATGGTGCCCCCCTTTATTCTTCCATATCATCCTTTCGTTATGTTCCCAATAATCACTAGAACTGCTCCCGAACACAGACCGCTTTTGATCATTAATTTGTGTTTGGCCATTCGTAACGTACTATGCTACGAGTTGTGGATACTCACCTTTTATGATGCGTCTTGATCAGATTCCTACCTTTAGACTTAATGCTGGTTTTGTAACTGCCTGTATACAACAATGCTCAGTAGTACTTAATATTTCTGACGGTTGGTTGTTGATTACATCTCAGTGAATTCTTACTTCTATGTAGGTGCAAGAATATGAATCCATTTGGCTCCAAAATGTTAATAAATATAGGCGAGAGGAGAAATACACTAGAAAAGGGAAGAACAGAAAACGGATTTATTTTTTCCCTGTGAATTCTTTATCAGCTGATGGCCCCACCATTTCCCATAACCAAATATTCTCATTCATTTATTTGATCCAGAACGCTTTATTAATATTTCCCAGTTAGTTTTTTGCTCTTTACGGAGCTGTAGATATGAATAATTACTTTCGCGTCTCAGAAAGCAATAGCCATAACATTTCCTACAAATGAAATCATCTTCTCCTTTCTTGGCGCAGAGAGACCGGTTTCCATCCACCCGCTGCTCGTCAGCTACCAAGTTTCTACGTTGATGTGGTGCAATGTCTTATCCGCAGTAACAGATTTGCAAACAAATTCAGTCGGATTCTTTTTAAAATAATACGAACATTTCTGAGAAATTTTATTTCGCGTGCGTTTTGCCTGTATTCAACAAACGAGGCACCCACCTTGCAAAAAGCTTTCTCAATATTTGTTCTTCACGTAATGTATTGTTATCCTTACCTGCGATAAATCTGTGGGCCAAGCTATTTCATAAATCTTTAATTGCCGAACTTCAGCACCATGTTGCGTCCTTTTCGGTGGTTTCATCTGACGTTTCAGTTATTGTTCCATCTTTCACGTGAATCACCTTCAAGAGCCGGCCGGAGTGGCCGTGCGGTTCTAGGCGCTACAGTCTGGAGCCGGGCGACCTCTACGGTCGCAAGTTCGAATCCTGCCTCGGGCATGGATGTGTGTGATGTCCTTAGGTTAGTTAGGTTTAATTAGTTCTAAGTTCTAGGCGACTGATGACTTCAGAAGTTAAGTCGCATAGTGCTCAGAGCCATTTGAACCTTTTTGAACCACCTTCAAGAAAAATACAACCAAGTTTGGATCCAGCCGCCCATTTCCAACAGTTGATAACACAGAAGTAGATTCCTCACAAAACTTCTCGTTTACATCTACATCTGCACCTATACTCCGCAAGCCATTTTACACCAAGTGGCGGAGGGGACTATCAATCTTGAGCGGCGCTTGGGAAGAACGAGTGTCGATAAACTCCGTATGAACTGCGATTTCTCTGATTTTCTTGACACGACCATTTCATGAGACGTATATTGAGGAATTAATATGTTGTACAACTTTTCTTGGAACGTGCGCTATAGCGATTTTAACAATAAATTTCTCCTTGGTGGACAACTGTGGAACCTACGGGTTTACTAAGCGATCCTGTGACGAAACGTGCCGATCTTGGACTTTCCTGTATCCTCTAGCAATCCGAATCCGTAATGATCTCTGAGCGATGAGCAGTACTCGAGAACCGGTCTTACAAATGGTTTGTTACGTGCTTCTTTCGTGGATGAATTACCTCTTCTTAAGGTTCGTCAAACGAATTGGAAGAGTACTTGAACGGAATGGGCAGCGTCTCGAAAGGAGGATGTAAGATTAACATCAACGAAAACAAAACAAGGGTAATCGAATGCAGTTGAATTAATTCAGATGATGATGAGGTAATAAAAGAAGTAGACGATTTTTCTATTTGGTCAGTAAATAACTGATGACAGCTGAAGTAGAGAGAACGTAAAATGTAGATTGGCAACAGCAAAAAGAGCTTTTCTGAAGGGGAGAAATTTGTCATCAATTTAAGTGTTAGGAAATATTTTCTGAAGGTATTCATCTGGAGAGTAACCTTCTATGGAAGTGAAACTTGGACGATAAACAGTTCAAACAAGAAAAGAATAAAAGCTTCTGAAATGTGGTATTACAGAAGAATGCTGAAGATTAGAGAAGTATATGAAGCAACTGATAAAGAGGAACTGAATAGAATACAAGAGAACAGAAAGGTGTGGTGAAACTTCATTAAAAGAGGGGATCTGTTGATAGACACACCCTGAGACGTCAGTTTACTCTTTCAGGGAAGTGTGAAGGGTAAAATTATGGAGGGAGTCGAAGAGATGAATACAGTTATCAGAGCAAATGGATGTTGGTTGCAGTAGTTATTCAGAGATGAAGAGATTTGAAAAGGATAGAGTAGCATGGAGAGCTGCTTGAAACCAGTCTTCGGACGGAAGACGATAACAAGAACAAGATTCTTCCATTGAATCTCAGCCGTGCATCCGATTTTCTGACAATTATTGTCATGTAGTTATCCCAGTTTAAGTCTCTCCTGACGGTTACTATTTGGCCCGCCCGGTTGACCGTGCGGTCTAACGTCCGGCGGATTTGTGTCGAGGTCCGGTGAACGAGCCAGTCTGTGGATGGTTTTTAGGCGGTTTTCCATCTGCCTTGCCGAATGCGGGCTGGTTCCCCTTATTCCGCCTCAGTTACACTACGTCGGCGATTGCTGCGCAAACAAACTCTCTACGTACGCCTACACCACCATTACTCTACCACACAGACGTAGGGGTTATACTCGTCTGGTGTGAGACGTTCCCTGGGAGGTCCACCGGGGGTCGAACCACACAATAACCCTAGGTTCGGTGTGGGGTGGCGGACGGATGAAGTGGACTGCGGTAGTCGTCGTGGGGTTGTGGACCACTGCGGCTGCGGCGGGGACGGAGCCTCTCCGTCGTTTCAGGGTCCCCGGTTAACATACAATACAATACAATACAATATCTACAATAGCTTATTTGAGTGCAATACATTACGGACAGTATCCCAAAGATAGCTACAGTCATAACATTATATCCGAAGTTCTCGATATACGTAGTTTCCAGACTACATAGGTTCGAAACAAATTTCCTATTACTTATCTCTCCTGGTATTGCCATTAGAAGCACCTTAGACGAACTTTTCCTCAAAGAAGGAAGAAACGAACACAACTGACACAGCACTTGTTAAGATTAGAAGCCGTCATGGGTAGGCATTACATTCGTAAAGATTAGGCTACAGATATTTGACACGCGAAGCAGGTATCAGTCATCATTTTCATCTCTTTTAACTCTCCATAGGTGGCATCGACGTGTTATTTGAAGTTCCTGGCTTATTTAAACTGCCCATTGTTTCCCGTAAGCTTCACATATTACTGACGTCTGCTATTGGTCGCGACAATACTCTTACTACCTGCCCCTCCTCACCTTGTTGTTGAGGGTACATAAATAATTGGTTTTCGGGCTCATACGCCCATTTTAATGGTGGAATGTCATACGAAGGTGAAGACAACTCAACACCCAATCCCCGAGAGTTCAATCTCCAACTCGGCCGGGGATCGAACCTGGGTCCCTTCGGTAAGCAGTCCGCCGCTCTGGCGGCGCAGTTACCGAGTAGGACCGGGTGCAAGTTTAATGGGCATCATAAGCACTTTAATAGAACTACGTTGCAACAAGTGCATAACTGCACCTGGGAAGCTTACGTCACAGTAATTTATAATACTGTGAAACTATCTGCTCATTAGCTCGTTTTAATTGATAAGTCAGATGGCAATCTTAAAACGCATGCGTCATGCGCCGATGCTAGACTTTAATTCTGTTTGAAAGCCACCAACACGCTGCACGTTAGCTTACGCGTAAGTAACCAATAACGAAATGGTATACTTATGTGACTGTCGTCCGTCATAAATTACGCTGGTAACACCGACACAAGAGCTTTCCTTAACACGCAGTATGATACACCGCTAACGCGTCCCTTCAAATACGCTCTTCTGCGCTGTCCTTTATACCATTGGGGAAACTAATGACAGTGGAAATTCATAGCACTATAATTTTTCATTATGGAGGAATGTTAACTCAGTTACAAGCTAGTATAACGAACAAAATGTTTCTTAAAATCATTGGCTATGGAACAGAAAAATGAGGGGTATTAATAAAGCTAAGGTTCAAAATGGTTCAAATGGCTCTGAGCACTATGGGACTTAACTACTGAGGTCATCAGTCCCCTAGAACTTAGAACTACTTAAACCTAACTAACCTAAGGACATCACACACATCCATGCCCGAGGCAGGATTCGAACCTGCGACCGTAGCGGTCACGCGGTTCCAAACTGACGCAAAGCTAAGGAAGAAGCTGGCTTAGAAGTGCTTATGTCACAATGGACCCCTAGTACACTGAGGTGATAAAAGTTGTGCGACAGCGATGTCCACATACACAAATTTCAATAGTATCATACAAAGTACAAAAGGACGGTGCACTGGCGGAGCTCTTAGTTGTGCTCAAGTGATTCACGTGAAAAGGTGTCCGGTGCGATTATGGCCGCACGACGGGAACTATTAGACTTTGAACGCGGAATGGTAGTTGGAGCTCAAAACATGAGAAGTTCCATTTGAGAAACCGTTAGGGATTTCACTATTCCGAGATCCGCAGTGTCATGAGTGTGCCGAGAATACTAAATTTCTGGTATTACCTCTCACCACGGACAACGCAGTGGCCGACGACCTTCACATAACGTCCGAGAGCAGCGGCATTTGCCTAGATTTGTCAGTGCTAACAGAGAAAAAACACACTGCGTGAAATAACAGCAGAATTCAATGTGGGACGTACGATGACTGTAGCCATTAGAACAGTGTGGCGAAATCTGGTGTTGATGGGCTATAGCAGTAAATGACCATCGGGCGAGTGCCCTTGTTAACAGGACGACGTCGCCTGCAGCGCCTCTCCTGGGCTTGTGGCCATATCGGTTTGACCCTAGACGACCGGAAACCCGTGGCCCGGTCAGATGAGCCCGATTTCTGATGTTAATAGGTGATGGTGTGTTTGGAGTGCGACGCAGAGCCCACGAAACCACGGATCCAAGTTGTCAGCATGGCACTGTGCAAGTTGGTGGTGGCTCCATAATGGAGTGGGAGGTGTTTGTATAGAGTGGACTGGGTCCTCTCGTCAAACTGAACCAATCTTTGACTGCAAATGGTCATGTTCGGCTTCTTGGAGACCATCTGCATCCATTCATGGACTTGACGTTCCCAATATAACGCATCATGTCACCAGGCCACAATTGTCGCGATTGGTTTGAAAGACATTCTTGGACAGTTCTAGCGAATGATTTGGTGATACAAATCGCACAACATGAATCCCGTCGAATATTAGAGGGACAAAGTAGAGATAAAAGTTCGTGCACAAAATCAATAGGCTCAGTATTTGTGCAGGTGACTTCCAACGAGTTGTTGGGTCCATGGTGCACTAGGCAGGGCAAAATGAGGTCAGATGCTATATTAGGAGGTAACACACGACTTTTGTTACCTCAGTGTAAGTCGCAGACGAAACTGCAGAACAGGGATATGAAAATGAATTGGATACGATTTACATATTAACGTTCCAAAAACGTTCTATGCAGTCGTGTCGGAGCATAAATGAGATAATCGTTAAAACATTTGTTTTTCCACGTTGATAGTTAATCATTCTAACAGGGAAATTATGAATCTGAAAGTTGGCGACAGTATTAGTTAATGTTTTGTTCACTCAATGACGAACATCACGTGTAGCTGAATTTTCTTACTTCGAATTTCATTTGTAAGAAAATCTAAGTCCTGTTATTTTAAGTATGTGGTAAGAACATTTTCAATCTAGTTTCATTAACCGCAAGCTCTCTTTTAAAGAATATTTTAATGTGACGCCCAACATTTTTTGACGTAAATACAGAACGGCTTGGCATTGTTTTCAACCCAAGAGATTATGTTGTGATTAAAGCATATGAAAAAAGTAAGCCGCCATTTACACTGCGTGCATGTATAATTTGTCACTTAGAAGGCAAAGATAATGTTGATTCTATCTGAAAAAAAAGAACAAGGCCGATTAAACAGATTTATTGTAACAGATCAGGAGTCTCTTTCAGTCAAGGAGATGTCGCTCGAGAGCTCTTTGTTACTTCTCGGAGTATGATTTGTAGATTCAAAGACTTCCGTTTTAAACATGATTCAGTGAACTAATGTATTAAAAAACAAACTAAGTTCATCGATTTAATGTTGGAATAAAGTAATTAGAGATTTGTATTTGGAATTCAGAATAAAAAACCACAGTTCATGTAAAATTTTTAGTTTTTTGAATTGAACAAAACTCTCGAAGCAGATAAATTTCGCTTCTTATTTTCCTATATGGAAAACAAATTTTGACATGTCCCTTTTCACCTCCCAAGATCTACAAAGGAAAGAATAATAAGACTGGCGCTACTGTTTCGATTCACCCCTCTCTGCGGGGTGAATAGAGACAACAGCTTTTTATTTTTAATTTTTTTCCTCTAAAGGTGAAAGCTGTTTCAATTCATCCCGTTTTACGGTATCCACATAACATTAATGCGGTGTATTTCCATCGATGCTTTCCCACTATCCGAAGCGTGTAAGATGTGCTGTCGTCGAAAATACGAAGTTTATTATCTTTCTGAAACTTTTTAAGGTGATAAATTCCAAGGCAATTGCACTGTGTATCATAAAAAAAATTTGCTTTTTTTTGCTTCTAAATATTTAGTGTGATTTACAAGTAGTGTACTTTACATCTGAGATTCTGGCAGCATAACTGATTGGGGCTACTGAAATGAAATGAAATGTCGTGTGGCTGGGGCCTCCCGGTCGCCTGATGCAAGTCTTTTGAGTTGACGCCACTTCGGTGACTTGCTAGTCGATGGGGATGATATGATGATGAAGATAACACAACACCCGCTCCGTAAGCGGAGAAAATCTCCGACCCAGCCAGGAATTGAACCTGGGCCCCTTTGCACGACATTCGGCCGCGCTGATTAGTCAGTTATCGAGGCGGACATTGGGGCTACTCATGCGATTATATTAAGTGACGTGAGGCGACGGCAGTAGAGGAGACCGTGTCGTACGTAAAAGCTTCAGTTTCCTAGCAATAGACATCCGCATCGCAATACCTTTATTGTAATTTGTTGAAGTCTTCAAGATGCTGAACATATTAGTGCTGAGCATGTTCGCGTTGGAAAGCGTGATATGAGACAAAGAATTCTGTGGATGCGGGGATAGAAGAGGTTTATTGTTATTATTATTACTATTATTAAAAACGGGCCGACGGTACCTCCAGTCTTTTAACTAGTTCGATGCGGTTCATCACGATTAAATCTTGTACAAAGCGTTCAGAATTATTCGTTCGATATATTTCAATCTCTGTCTTCCCCTTCAGTCTTTACCCTCTACAGCTCTCGCTAGTACCATAGAAGTTATTGCCTGTTGTCCAAACACAAGGCCTACCATCATGTCCATTCCGTTCTTGTAGTCAGCGTTTTCCATGCCGATCCTTCGAAAATCTCATTATTTCTTATCAGTCCACCTGATTTTCAGCAGATTTCTGTAGCACCAGATCTCAAACCTTTCGATTCTTCTCTGCTCCTGTTTTCCCACAGTCCATGAATCAGATTTCTGTAGCACCAGATCTCAAACCTTTCGATTCTTCTCTGCTCCTGTTTTCCCACAGTCCATGAATCACTACTGTATTATGCTGTGCTCCAGACGTACGTCCTCAGAAATGTATTCCTCAAAAGACGTATGTTTGGTACCAGTAGACTTGTTTTGGCAAGGAATACCCGTTTTGAATATGCTAGTACGCTTTTTATGTCTCCGTCATGTGTAATTTGCTTCCAAGATAACAGAGCTTCCTCTTTTCGTCTATCTTGTTGTCCACCATTTTGGTGTTAAGCTTATCGTTAATCTCGTTTCTGCTGTAGTTCTCACTACTTTTGTCTTTCTTTGGTTTACTCTTAGTCTATACAGCGTGCAAATTAGTTTCCTCTTACCACTCAACCATCAGTGAACGATATCTTGAGCGAATCTTATAAATGATATCCTCACACCTCGAATTTTAATCCCATTCCTGATTATTTTTTTCATTATCACTTGCTTCCCCGATGTAGGATTTGAACAACAAGGGAGGAAGACTGCATTCCTGTCTTACAGCCATTTTCCTTTTTGATCTTCCATTCTTTTGTCCCTTCTCGATTCTTGTACATGTTGTGTATAAGTTGCTTAATCTATTTTCTGGAATTCGGAAATATGGTGCACTATTTTACCTTGTCGGATGCTTCTCCAAGCCGGCCGGAGTGGCCAAGCGGTTCTAAGCGCTACAGTCTGGAACCGCGCGACCGCTGCGGTCGCAGGTTCGAATGCTGCCTCGGGCATGGATGTGTGTGATGTCCCTAGGTTAGTTAGGTTTAAGTAGTTCTAAGTTCTAGGGGACTGATGACCTCAGAAGTTAAGTCCCATAGTGCTTAGAGCCATTTGAACCACTTGCTTCTCCAAGTCGACAAATTAAATGAAAATGTTTTGATTGCAAGAGGCGTGCTGTGGCACGTGCTATGGACACGCGTTACGTAGCAGACTGAAAACTATAGATTTATTTTCCGTCTGTGGAACGTTGTTTTTGTTATTTAAAATTGACTGGCTTTTGACATCGTGAGATCATTTCTGGTAGTTACAGAGTAACCAGACTTACGGGAACTATCAGTTTCACTTGCTGACAAGTACGACCAGTTTTAACAAGTTTCAAAGCTTTTCTAAGACTAATTCGTAGACTTGTTCAAATGGTGCAAATGGCTCTGAGCACTATGGGACTTAACATCTATGGTCATCAGTCCCCTAGAACTTAGAACTACTTAAACCTAACTAACCTAAGGACATCACACAACACCCAGCCATCACGAGGCAGAGAAAATCCCTGACCCCGCCGGGAATCGAACCCGGGAACATGGGCGTGGGAAGCGAGAACGCTACCGCACGACCACGAGATGCGGGCCCCTAGACTTGTACCACCTTCATAAGGTGCATACGATACGATTACTAGATATTGCATCTTGCATGGAATTTGTACAGTGTTTTCTTCATAAAAATGCTGGAGCGTTTGACAATGTTGTAGGACCTCTACCTCTCCCAGCATGCTTAACTGGAGCACCGTGCTTATTACACTGCTCATTCCATTCAACCTCACCGATGAAAGCGATGTCATTGGTGACTCTTACTGCTGATATCCTTACAACACTCAATTTTAATCACATTCATGATTATTCCCGTTTACGGCGCTGCTAAAGACAGTACCTTTTGCTGTGTTCGGACCTCTGGCACAACTTTGACGAAGACGTTTGATTCAGCTTCCTCCTACCTTTTTTTTTTCTTTGGAAGAGTCTCGGTAGTGTTGGATCCAGTCTTCCAATTGTCACATAAAGCATATCTAATTTCCCAAGTCATGGTGCTGTTCACAACACAGAACAGAACGCTGGACGGATTGGGATGGTCATATCTGCGAAAGAATCAAATATGCAGGGAGACTAAGGAGAGTCTCTCCGAACACCTCTTACAAACACTTTCGAACATGCTCTGAACAAATTACAATTTGTGTATAAGTTTTTTACACATTCAAAGAAAATAAAAGAGATCTCATGCACAATAAAAGGGATATGTTCCTTAACAAACAAATAGGCCTCTGCCTGTTATTCGTTATTCCTCAAGGTTTTTTGATGACGCACTGTCCAAAGTGAAGCTGTCAACAACGTTGAGATTGGTCTAAACACCACTGTACTCTAAGAAGCTTGGTCTTATTGGGGGCATTATGTCCTAGCCATTCTGCTGTCGGCGAAGTCACTTAACCACACACCTGAGCGGCAACCTCATTTTAACGCAGGCTGTGGACGTTGTGCTAGCTGCCTTTTTCTCGTCCACCTAAGTCCTATGGCTAACCAGATATCAAAACAGAGCTCCCTGGAAATCCTGTTCGACGTTTATTTGCCACATAGCCCCCTATACTATACGGCGAAACACCTATTACCCGTGTTCCTCTTTTAATCACCATTCTATGGCCTGTGCAATATGTACCAGAATTATATGACTGCGTGGTGTGTGTTCTATTGTACATGTCCGAAAGAACAGACACCACGCAGAATTGCAACTGTGTAGGTGTTAAGTCAATTGAAAGTGGATGAGGCAGAAATAAAGGAAAGGAGTGTTGATGTCAGCTGGATTGGGACTTTATGCTGAATCAGTGCTGCCAAAGTGACAACGTGTGCCGCAGTGGGATTAGAACCTGGGCTCTTCTGCGTACTAGACAGTAGCGTTAACCACTGCGCCATCCAGGCACTGTGTGTACTGCAATTGCGCGGACCATCTCGGCACGCCTCCCAGCCGACTAACATTCCCACCTAGCGCCGCCCATCCGCATTCCCATCCATGTCCACCACACTCGCTACTTTGAGATTCCCACAGGAGATCAAACGTAACTGTGCGTCTGCACTGAAGGTGGTGGATTCACTGTCCATCGAGCCAAATCAATTATATGAATGCATTGTGTCTGTTCTATACCTGGTCACTATGTTTCCCCTAGCTATATGTGCCTCTGTAGATGTGCATTTGTCCTCTGGTCATTCCTGCCTAACCATCTTACACTTTCCGTCACTCTCATTCTTGAGACATTTGTTGTATTCCTTTTCGCAAGCTTCATTTGCTGCATTTCTTACATTTTCTCCTTTTATCAATTCACTATTTCCTATGACATCCAAGGATTTCTTCGAGGCCTTGTCTTTTTGCCCATTTAATCCTCTGCTGCCTTCACTATTTCATCTCTTAAATCTACCCATTCCGCTTCAGCATCCCTTTCTCCAATTGTACTCATCCATTACCTGATGCTCCCTCTAAATTCTCAATAATCTCTGCTTCTTTTAACTTACCTTGAGCCCATCTCCTTAATTGTACTGCCTTTTTGCAATTTCCTCAACTTTAATCTACATCTTGTAACCAGTAAATTGAGGACAGAGGCCACATCTACCTCTGGGAATAACTTACAGTTCAAAATCTGGATACGAAATCTCTGTGTTACCATCATACAGGGTGATTCAGCTGCCCCTACCTCTGTGCTTCATGCAACCTACAATGCCTTCAAAAAACACATGTGAGATTTTCATATTCTCCCGGTTGCAAGGTTTAAACTATTTTCCCTACAGAAAAACATGAAAAGGACATTTTGCAGGAAATGTAATGTATAAAGCTAATCATTTGTATATCACAACATATTCTTCCTGTCGGTTAAATTTCGCGTCTATAGCATGTCATCTTCGTGGTGTAGCAGTTTTAATGGCCAATAGTGTACATTAAATTTCCTCGAAAAAGGTCCTTTCATTTTTTCTGTAGGACTGGTAGTTTGTACATACCAAGCGAGGGAACGTGAAAATTTAGCGTGTAATATTTGAGGGCGTTGCAGGTTGCATAAAACCCATAAGTTTGTGCCGCTGTATCACCCTGTATAGTGTATCTGATACTTTCCAGTGTCTCCAGCTCTCTTCCACGTCTACAATCTTTTTTCGTGGTTATTAAACCAAGTGTAGTGATGATTAAATTATACTCTGTGCAATGGTCTGGCAGGCAGTTTCCTCTTTCATTCCTTTCCTCAGTCCACATTCTGCTATTAGTTTTCCTTCTCATCATTTTCTTAGTGTTGAATTCCAGTCCACCTTCACAATTAAATTTTCCTTCGCCGCACGGGGTAGCCGCCCGGTCTGAGGCGCCTTGCCACTGTTTGCGCGGCTCCCTCCGTAGGAGGTTCGAGTCCTCCCTCGGGCATGTGTGTGTGTGTGTGTGTGTGTGTGTGTGTTTTGTCCTTAGCGTAAGTTAGTTGAAGATAGATTAAGTAGTGTGTAAGCCTAGGGACCGATAAACTCAGCAGTTTGGTCCCATGAGAAATTACCACAAATTTCCAATTTTTCTTTCTCTTAACAGTCTTAATAATTTCTTTCATCTCATCATAAACCTTTCAATCTCTTCATTACCTACGAAGCTAGCTGACATATAAACTTGTACTACTATGGTGGGTGTTGGCTTCATGTCCATCTTGGCTATGATAATGCGTTCACTGCACTGTTCGTAGTAGTGTACCCTCATTCCTATTTTCTTATTCATTATTAGACCTACTCTTGCATCACCCCTATTTGATTCTGTGTTTATAACTCTGTATTCATTTAACTAGGAGTCCTGTTCATCTTGCCACAGAACTCCACTGATTTTCATCATGTCTGACTTCAACGTTCCAGTTTCTTTTTTTAAATTCTCTAACATAGTTACCTGATTAAGGTGTGTTTTTTTTTCTGACGACGAAATCCTCTCGAGTAGTCCCCTCCCGGAGACCCGGACGGGGGACTATTTTACCTCCGGAATATTTTACCGAAGAGGACGCGCTTTTCATTTAACCATACAGTAGAGCTCTATGCCCTCGGGAAATGTAACGGTTGCAGTTTCCCCTTGCTTTAAGCCGTTCGCAGTACCAGTGCAGCAAAGTCGTGTTGGCTGATGTTACAAGACCAGATCAGTCAATCATATAAGCTGTTGCCCCTGCGCCAGCCGCGGTGGCTGTGCGGTTCTGGCGCTGCAGTCCGGAACCGCGAGGCTGCTACGGTCGCAGGTTCGAATCCTGCCTCGGGCATGGGTGTGTGTGCTGTCCTTAGGTTAGTTAGGTTTAAGTAGTTCTAAGTTCTAGGGGACTTATGACCTAAGATGTTGAGTCCCATAGTGCTCCGAGCCATTTGAACCATTTTGTTGCCCCTGCAGTTATTGAAGAGACTGCTGTCCCATCTTCAGGAACTAAATGTTTGTCTGACTTCCCCACAGATTATCTTTCATTGTGTGTACACCTTTGGTACGGTTATCTGTAGCGTTGAGGCACGCTATCCACCCCATCCCGGCAAGGTCCGTGGTTCATGTGGGGTAGAATATACTAGAAAACGTTAATTATTTTAGTAATCATTAGGAGATTCATTCGGCATTTTTTCACCTCTTGAGGGCCTTTTCAGCAACTTTCACACAATTCACTGCTTCATTAAAAGATAAAGTTACTGGTGTCATTGTTTTTTCCCAGTAATTGCTAAATACGGAGAAAAATTAAAACCCGATGACACAGCATTGTGCCTTACTTTTCTTCTCACAACAAAGGCCTCAGGTGCGTAACATTCCGATAAAAAAATGTTTATTTCATAACTTTGTACGACTGTTTGCATAATATTCTTTCCTTTTGAGCCGAGGATGAAATTATTACTTCGTCCTTCATTAATGTGAAAAATGTTATCAGTATTAATGATTACGTAAGAATAAATTGCGAAGTCAACATCATGGCAAGGAAAAATGGAAGAATGTAATTAATATTTCATAAATTTCTGCGCAAGGATATGCCTTTGGCATCTACTTGCTAACAATATCACTTCTTGAATGAGATTTTCACTCTGCAGCGGAGTGTGCGCTGTTATGAAACCTTCCTGGCAGAATAAAACTGCGTGCCAGACCGAGACTCGAACTCGGGACCTTTGCCTTTGGGGGCAAGTGCTGTACCATCTGAGCTACCCAAGCACGACTCACGCCCCGTCCTCACGGCCCTTGCTCTTGCACAGCTCAGATGGTAGAGCACTTGCCCGCGAAAGGCAAAGGTCCCGAGTTCGAGTCTCGGTCCGGCACACAGTTTTAACCTGCCAGGAAAGTTTCATAACAGCGCACACTCCGCTGCAGAGCGAAAATCTCATTCTGGAAACATTCCCCAGGCTGTGGCTAAGCCATTTCTCCGCAATTTCCTTTCTTCCAGGAGTGCTAGTTCTGCAAGTTTCGTAGGAGAGCTTCTGTGAAGTTTGGAAGGCAGGAGACGAGGTACTGGCGGAAGTACAGCTGTGAGGAGGTGGCATGAGTCGTGTTTGGGTAGCTCAGATGGTAGAGCACTTGCCCGCGAAAGACAAAGGTCCCGAGTTCAGTCTCGGTCCGGCACACAGTTTAAATCTGCCAGGAGAGTTTACTATCACTTCTTACTTTCAACCTATATAATAAAATGACTTAATATCGAAATACATGTTAGCAATATTTTGGTACTTTTAAAACAATCTTATCTGTGTAACGAAGCATTACTTCGTTTAACACATTTTTCAGTTCATCCAAACGCTTCACGAGGCTGTATCGTTATAATCACATAACGCTGAATTAAAACATTAAAATAGAGAAAAATCACCGTTTCCTGCATAATGCACCAATTAACGATCTCTGCCCATTGTCTGCTTCAAATGTTGCTTTCTGGGTAACAATGATAATGCACTAATTATTTCAGCTTTGGAGTAAGATTTTATCATCAATTTTTGTGGACTTTTGCCTACATACAGAGATACCTCCTGTAAGTATTTTCTCCGACAGAAAGGAAATCCAACTTATCGTACAAAGAACCTGTGCGCTGTGTTGTGGTCCGACTCGCCAGTCGATACGCCGCACCCGCCAGGCACTTTATGGCTGTTTAGCATTCCGCGGGCCCGGAGCCGTTCTCTGGCCTCAGACAGCTTTGCCCGCGAAAGGCATGCCTGTTAAAAGCCCTGGCCGCTCGCCGCCAGAATTGCAATAGACGGCCGCAGTGGGAACTGGTTCCAGCACACAGCAAAGTGGTCGATCGCAGCCGGTCGGGCTTTCAGCCGCCTCTCGCGTATTGCAAACAATTTCTGCTGCACCGAACAGTGTTGTTACCTCTGCACAGTACATTCACGTGTCGGGTATTAACTGCCGCTGGCCCGCATCTCGTGGTCGTGCGGTAGCGTTCTCGCTTCCCACGCTCGGGTTCCCGGGTTCGATTCCCGGCGGGGTCAGGGATTTTCTCTGCCTCGTGATGGCTGGGTGTTGTGTGTTGTCCTTAGGTTAATTAGGTTTAAGTAGTTCTAAGTTCTAGGGGACTGATGACCATAGATGTTAAGTCCCATAGTGCTCAGAGCCATTTGAACCATTTGAACTGCCGCTGCCGGCGTAGACTGCCCTTGGGTCCATCTCTCTTAGTACCAGCACATTTCAGCCTCGGGAAGCGCGAAGGCTTGATAGCTATTCCGTTTTCTAAATGGAATCGTTTTCTAAATGGAATCAACAATAGCCGTCAGAATTAAAGTGCTAAATGCAATATTCACTGCTGACAAAAACAGTGAAATACCCAGAAGACAAGGTTCGCTGAAACGCAAAGGATACCTGGCGGCTGGAAAAAAGCGCAGTTCATTCCCGTTTTCAGGAAGGGTCGTAGGACAGGAGCACAAAAGTGTAGGCTTATATCGTTGACGTCAATTTGTTGTAGGATTAAAACTCAACATTGATTCCACAAACAGAGATCTTGCGAAACTCAGATCGCTGTGTCACTCCATGAGATCAACAGTACTGTAGACATCGGGGCTCAGGTTTACCGAGATTACCGAGTATAGGACAGGCTTTGCGACTCGATTCAAGGCTTCCTTGCCGACAGAATTCTTTCAGAGTACGCCAGAGGCTGGCTTAGCCTGCAGTTGACGCATTATGTGCTGCGAACAGTAGAGGAACAGTTCATAGATGATGCCTGTTTCTGTAAGCACGAAAATCCACCCTATCATAAAGCAGCAGCTGAGAGGCAATGCTTTGAGGATAATAACAGTCCTGAAATGGGATGGCCTGCGCAGAGTTCAAACCTGAACCTAACTGAACACCTCTGGGATGTGCTAGAACGTCTGCTTCGCTCCAGACCCCTGAGTCCGTCGTCAATACCGTCCGTATTTTCGATTCTTAAGACACCACATTGAGAGTGTCCCCAGCAGAGCTCAGGCCGCCATAAAGGCTGCACGCATCCCATGTTAATGTCCAGTAATAGATCTCCGGATACTCCTGATCAGATAGTGTACAGACGTTTGATGCCAAAGAATCGACACTGATGATGCACTTACGAAATACGTTTATTTACGAAGTACATTGATGAGCTAAAGTATTATGACCACTGCCCACCGCGAGACTGATGCCGCCTGCCGTTTGGTGTTGCAGGCACGTGATGCGGTAAGGGAGTGTACAGGGTATTCAAAAAACAGTGTAGAATACGACGCTTGGTTGCGAATATTAGTACAGTCGTTGCACTGGCAATATGTCAGATGTATCGGCAGGGTATTAAGATGCCTAACTCACAGTACTTTATCTACCATTAGGTGGTCTGCAGTCAGTTGTGTGGTTCGAGACGTGTTATAGGCTACGTTAGATTTGGTCATGTTTGTATGCCGTATTGTATAGTACTGGCATCTCTGGCTTTTTTTACCCTCTTCCAAACACAGATTCACTTATGGTTTAAATGGTTCAAATGCCTCTGAGCACTATGGGACTCAACATCTTAGGTCATAAGTCCCCTATAACTTAGAACTACTTAAAACTAACTAACCTAAGGACATCACACACACCCATGCCCGAGGCAGGATTCGAACCTGCGACCGTAGCAGTCCCGCGGTTCCGGACTGCAGCGCCAGAACCGCACGGCCACCGCGGCCGGCAGATTCACTTATGTGTCTGTTGATATTTCGCTGCCTGTGCGTACAAATGGTGTAGTACATTTATTTACATTTTCTATTTTCCATCACTTGTTGGCAATGGAAGCCTACTACTCGACAAGTGAAATGGCGGATATGATATTGTGCTATGGTTTAGCAAGTGGATGTAGCCTACGAGCCCTTGCCATCTACGCTGAAAAATATCCACAATGCAGAGTGCCCTCTGATAAAGCTGTTCGGCCGAGTTTTCCTGCGTATGAGGGGCACAAGTACCCTTACATCTTAGAGGACTGACAATGGAAGGCCCTGCACTACCTCCACGCCTGACATGGAGGAGCGTGTGCTACGTTTGGTGGAAGAAACCCCTGGGACCAGCATGCGACGATTAGCAGCAGCAAAAGACGTGTCTCACTCTCTTATCTGGGGGCGGGGGGGGGGGGGGGGGAGGACTTCATAAACAATTGCTGTACCCGTATCAACTACAGCGCGTTCAGGCTTTAAGGACACAGGATCTCATGGCAGATGGCAGTTATGTCAATGGCTGTTGCAGAAGTGTGTCGCAAATCCACTGTTCAGACCAAAGAATTTTATTAACCAATGAAGCAGGATTCACAAGAGATGGTATTATGAACTTCCTTAACCAGCATGTATGGATAGATGTACATCCCCAAGAAAATCAGGAAAGAGGGTATCTACACAGATTCTCGATCAACGTGTGGGCAGGCGTACTTGGCGATAGATTAATAGGTCCTATTTAATGTATTGCCTACCTCACTGGAGGCTGTGCCATTGCAGCAAAGAATGTGGCTCATGTATGGTGGTGCACCAGCACACTTTCGTCACAATGTGCGCGAACTTCTGACGCAGACATTTCAGGACCGCTACTGGTCGGTGGGGAGAGGGGATAAGTACACCTTGGTCTGCTCGACCCCAGACTTCAATCCCACCTGAGGGAATTGGTCTACGCCACGCCAATCAACGAGGTGCGGAAACTACCGGATGTCGTCTTCAATTCGTGCCAGCAGTTACATCATCCGGTTTTACTTCAAAGGATGCGTGATTCTTTACGCCGGAGGACAGAGGGTTGCATTGCAGTGGATGGACGCCACGATGAACACCTGTAAACACGTGTTCATCACAGAATGTATGCATTTTCGGACCCATGTTTATTGGAGTTATTTTTCTTGTTTCGATAAGTGCTACCACCTCTCAAACAATTCACACAATTTTTGAATACCCCTTATAAGCGGAGCAGAGTTATTGTTGGTCACCTTCAAAGATCAGTGCATTTGGAAGCACACAGTCCCTATCACTGCACAAAACGTTAATGTATAGGGACTGCGCAAGAGCTCCACTTCTTTTACTTAGTGTAGAGCGCACAAGTGCGACTCTAGAAAACTGTTCATCTAATGTCATTGAATAGAACTTGTTTAAGGGAATCTGTCACAGCCTAACGAAGAACATAATGTCTAAAAGCATTTTTGCATTAATATGCACCAATAAAATTGTTTTTCAGTTCGACGAAATGTGTATACTGTTAAGTGTGTATAACATACTGTTATTGATTTTGGGGGTTGGTTCGAAGGAAGTAAGGGAAATAATTCTGTGAAAATAGCGGTTTTCAGTGAAAATTCAGTGCAATTTACAGTGAAGAGCGAAAGAAACTGGTACACCTGCCTAATATCATGTAGGGCCCCAGCGAGCACGCAGAAATGCCACAACTCGACGTGGCATGGACGCATGGACTCGACTAATGTCGGAATTAGAGCTGGAGGGAACTGATACCATGAACCCTGCAGGGCTGTCCATAAATCCGTAAGAGTACGAGGGGCTGGTGATCTTCCCTGAACAGCATGTATCAAGGCATTCCAGATATGCTCAATAATCTTCGTGTCTGGAGAGTTTGGTGGCCAGCGGAAGTGTTTAAACCCAGAAGAGTGTTTCTGGAGTCACTCTGTAGCCATTCTGAACATGTGGGGTGTCGTGTTGTCCTGCTGGAATTGCTCAAGTCCGTCAGAATTCACAATGGACATGAATGGATGCAGGTAATCAGACAGGTTGCTTACTTACATGTCACCTGTCAGAGTTGTATCTAGACGTTTCAGGGTTCCCACATCACTCCCTAATAAACACGCCCCACACCATTACAGAGCCTCCACCACCTTGAACAGCCCCTGCTGACATGCAGGGTGCATGGTTTCAAGAGGTTGTCTCCATACCCGTACACTTCCATCCGCTCGATATAATTTGAAGCGAGACTCGTCCCACCAGACAACATGTTTCCAGTCATCAATAATCCAATGTCGATGTTGACGGGCGCAGACGAGTCGTAAAGCTTTGTGTCGTGTAGTTATCAAGGGTACGCGAGTGGCCCTACGGATCCAAAAGCCCATATCGATGGAGTTTCGTTGAATAGTTCGCACGCTGACACTTGTTGGTGGCCCAGCATTGACATCTGCAGCAATATGTGAAAGGGTTGTACTTCCGTCACTTTGAACGGTTCTCTTCAGTCGTCGTTAGTCCCTTTCTTGGAGGATCTTTTTCCGGCCGCAGCGATGTCGTAGATTTGATGTTTTACCGGATTCCTAATGTTCACGATACACTCGCGAAATGGTCGTACGGGAAAATCCCAATTTCATCGCTGCCTCGGAGATGCTGTGTCCCATCGCTCGTGAGCCGACTGTAACACCACGTTCAAACTCACTTAAATCTCGATAATATGCAATTGTAGCAGCAGTAACCGATCTAAGACTTGTCTTACGTAGGCGTTGCCGACCGCAGCGCCGTATTCTGCCTGTTAGCATATGTCTTTATCTGAATACGCACATCTATACCAGTTTTTTGGCGCTTCAGTGTATTTATGAGTGGGGGTGACGCAATGGTGAGACCGTGGAGTCGCATCCGAGGGAACGGCGATGAAAGTTCCTATCGGCCATCCCAGTTTAAGTTTTCTGTGATGTCCTCAAATCGCTTATGACAAATGCCGGGACGGTTTACTTAAAAAGAACACATACGATTCTGTTCTGCTTCTGTACTCACCCCGTCTTTATGCTCCGGGTGTAATAACCTAATGAGATAACTCCAATAGTCCTTAGTTCCTTCCAGAATTTGTTTATTTTGTCATGTGATTCACGAGTTGCCGCAAGCCTTTCTGTTTGATACCATCTTGATGGTTTGCTTGTTGGTTGTCTTAAGCTGTAAATGTTTCGCGTAAGTGACCCTGATGAGGACAGGCATGGTGGATCATCATTTTTGTGTTGTTGGTGATTATACAGTACGGCGACAAGAAACGGGAACGTTATGATATGACGTGGAAAGCTGGAAATCGTTGTACATGATCGTCTCTGGAAGCGTCTTTTATTCAGCAGTGAGTACCGTCTGCTGACTTTCATAAAACTTAGGAACAAGTATGTGTTTGTCAAGCTAATACAAGTCTTCAGTTAGTTCCAATATATGGTTTACAGAAGCGCATAAGTCAATGGTCAGCGTATCTGACAGCTAAGCGGTGGACCTGGGTTCGATTCCAGGTACTGCCAGGGATATTTCCTTGATGGGAGGACTGTAACGGTGTGCACTCAGCCTCGTGATGCCAACTGAGGAGCTTTGTGAGTGAGTAGGAAGTCGCGGACGCAAGGTCTGGTACTTGCAACGTCTGGGAGAGTGGTGTCCTGACCGCATGCCCCTCCATACCGTATCCTAATGACGCCATTGGCAGAGGGTGACACTGCGGGGCCGCCCGGTGTGGCCGAGCGGTTCTAGGCGCTTCAGTCTGCAAGGGTGCGACCCCTACGGTCGCAGGTTCGAATCCTGCCTCGGGCATGGTTGTGTGTGATGTCCTTAGGTTAGTTAGGTTTAAGTAGTTCTAAGTTCTAGGGGACTGATGACCTCAGCTGTTAAGTCCCATAGTGCTCAGAGCCATTTGAACCATTTTTTGACACTGCGGTCGGTTGGTGCAAAATGGCTCGCTTACTTGGGTGGTGACATTAATCAAAGGTAGTTTGTGATGGACATTTGCACCACCGAGATTGACGAACAAGTGCAGAAACGGTCGTGTAGCAATGTTTACGAGTATTAGGCGTTGCAGCAGTGTTCTAGACCACGCAGAAAACGTCTCCGCAGCTACTCAGGGAAGCGAGAAGTCTTATACTATTGATGGAGATCCGTCCTGTCGGACAAAGACATTAAGCTAGGCGACCGCGTTGGAGCTGCTGGAGAGGGATGCGCTGGCTGCAAGGATTATTCAGTTTCACCTTTCCATTCCTCTCATACACCTCTGTAACAAGAGTAGCGCAGCACAATAGGCCAAGCGAGGTGTTGCAGTGTTCATGATACTGTGCTCTCATTAGGATGGAACAGAGTTCCAGTCCCCGTCCAACCATCAAAATTTAGATTTCCTGTTAAGTCCCTAAATCGCTAAAGATGACAAGCCACGGCTGATTCCCTTGAACGACAGGATCATTTTTCTTCCCCATGCTAGTTTAGTCAAACTCGTTCTTCGTCAGTTATTCAGATTATGCTACCCTCTCTAGAACTTCAACTCCAACGCAAAATTGAACCGGAAGAAATACTTCCTGTGGTGATTCTATTTAGGTACCAACTACCAGGTGGTTATAATTGAGTGTAGCCACTCACAAGAGGTCCAGTGTGGGCTGTAATATTCGTCTGGTAGCGAAACTTTTTTACGATGGAAGAAAGTTAGTTCCAGTTTTCTCCACTAGGTGCAAATCTGGTGCTTTACAGCATCTCGTCGACGTTTCCGGTGCTCATATTGAACATACTGTGTAAGCAGCGGTTAATAATAAAACCAAAGTTTATACCTTTCTCACATTTTGACCTTTTCCGCCCAATCCCCGTTCGTAATCCATTACATATGGGAATATTTCTACACGTCTTTCTTGCATTCACAGCCCTCAATTTAGATCTCGTGGTCAAAATTGGAACTAATTTTGTTCCAGCGTAAATCGGTTCCGCATTAACGCATTAGAATGTCCACCAAGTTTTGCTGCCATACAATAACTACAGCCCATTCTTGACCTCTGTGATCAGCTGCACTTTAATTATAACCACCCAGTACAAAAAAGTGTCACTGGCAGAATAATAGAATTGTAAGAGTAAGTAAAAACTCCAGACGTGAGCCGATGGGACACCTTTCCTACACTCGTTATCACGGTTCGGCTATCAGGGCTCATACGTCGATTTTAAACTTGAAGTTGGAGTTGCTGGGAGGCGTCGCAAAGGGGTAACCCACTGGAGGCTGTTTTTTATTGTAAGAACGGCGCGCGAAGAAGTGAATCCAGCTCCACAGGCAACACTCCCGAGTAAGCAAACAGCGTCGTGTGGCAAAAGTTCAAGGCGATGGCCGGATCATAACGGTGCCGGTTCCGGCTGACTTGACCAGAGCACTGTGCGTACGTCGGCGAGTGTCAGTCTGGAACTTACGGGTGAGCACTTTTTTTTCTTTAAGTTACTGGTGGTTCCAGAGAACATCAGGACACAGAACAATATGCCGCGGAGCTTATATACAGAATTTGTCTCAAAATGATTACTTCGATCTCACGAGTACATCTTCTACATGCATGAAGATAGAAACATGAGGTAAATTTTAACTTACGCATATGACTAGAAAGTTTATATTTAAAAAACCAAGGTTACAGTGGTATATCTTTTACATAAATGAACACAAAATCTTGGGGTACTTTCACCGAGTGATTTGGCGCACTGGTTAGCGCATAGGAGTCGTACTCGTGAGGACGATGGTTCACATGAACGTCCGACCATCCTGATTTGGGTTTTCCGTGATTTCTCTAAACTACCCCAGATAAGTGCCGGGATTGTTCATTTGAAACGGAACGGCCGATTTACTTCCCCATTCTTGAACCTTTCCGAGCTTGTGGTCCATCTCTGGTGACCTTGATGTCGACAGGACTTAAAAAAACCTTATATTTCTTCCAGCCGTGGGGAATTTTCGGCATTTACCCTTCACAAATGTTCAATGTGCCCTCCACCAGACGCCAGTCAAACTCGTCCCATAGTTTTGCGAGCGTCCGCTGTTGCTATACGGTTGAGAGGTTAGGGGTTTAGATGGAGTCTTTCACAAAACCCACACGGGAAACTCACATTCCATGAGATCAGTTGACCAACTTGGACGTGATTGGTCCTTGGCGAGATCCATATGCCCCTTATGGTCGTCTGATCTTTGAGGCATGTATTGTAAAGAAATACTCGTACGTGTAGCTGCCAGTGCGTTGGTACTTCGTCCTCTTGAAAAAATGAAATTTTCAGCGTGTTCTACCAATTGTGGAAAAATGAAACTTCGTCTGGATCGCTTCTTTTATTATCGACTACTGGTTTCAGTCTGCGCTGCAGATCGCCTTCAGGTCTGGCGCCGTAAAGTGCAGTTTCTCGAAGTGCAGATTGTCAAACTGCAGTTTGCGGCGCCATACCTGAAAATGATCTGCTGCGCAGATTGAAACCGATAATAGGTAATAGAGGGTGTGATCCAGACGGTGTTTGTTTATTCATTATAACAAAAGAGATCACGGTTCCTATGATTTGGCGTCAATTGTGAAATTGTGGAGAAAGCCAGGTCACCTACATATCCAGGTACGTGATTTCTGTATCAGCCTTTTCTGAAAAAAAAGGGAAGAATTGCAAAAAACTTGAAGTTTCAGCTTGAATGTGGTCTTGTTGCTACTACGATTCCCATATTCTTAGGTTGTGACGGTTCACGTATCCACGTAAGGGGTACATAGCATCAGCACTGAACACTAAGCGTGGACGGAAAATATCTTGCATCAGCACGCTCAGAATGAGTTCACAAAACTCTACACGTTGTTGTTTATTATCGTCACGAAGGGCTTGAAGCAACTGAAACCTGTGTGGTTTGAAACACAAAACACGCTAGAAAGGCACTTGAGGAATGGCTAACTCTCGGCTACCGTAATGGGATCACTGTGGACTGCGTAAAAACTCTGTTCAACGCTATCTACGTCTTGAACCAACGGAAGCGGCCTTTGGATTTCCCCTTACATAAATAACCCATGTCTCGAAACTGCTGGTCTCACAGTTGGATGCTTTGAGCTGTAGAAAACGAGACGCAATACTGTCCAACCCAGTGAATTTGGAATTTGAAACATTCCGTATTACTGCAGATATTCCAGCTGCATAATGATGAATTTCTTTCGATGGCCAAAACGCTTACTTAATATTGATTCCCATTACAGAATTTGGGGAGGTGGGGGGTGAACCGAAACGATCAGTTTGAGCTATGATAAAATTCGTTGACGGGCAGGAATCAGCTCCAGCTGCTCGATGCAGTCTGCGTCACCTCTCCAGCCTCTGCACACACAAATGGCGTGACGAGAGCGCCTCGACCATGCACTACTTGGAGTAGCAGTTGGGCTACTTGACCGACTGGTAGCGCCTCCACGGTCTGGAAAGTGTGCAACACAGCCGGGAGACTGGTGTGTTGACCACATGCCCTTCCATACAGCATCCGCATGACGCCACAAGACAGAGGATGGCATGGCGACCGGTAGACATCCCGTATGCCTTCACGGTCTCCGCGAGGAGCTCGTTTAAACGGGAACTTAGAGAAGTTGGGTGGTTTTCCAGACACGGTAATAGTATCAATATTCGCTCTAGTAATGTATTAATACTGCTGATTGACTAGTAGGTGTAATTTAGAGTAAATTTAAATTAAACTGAAGAACTGGGCGATACTGTTAAACTGTAAATAATTAAATTAGTGTGCATCAGTTATATCTTTCCCACTGCGGATACAGAAATGATATAAAAATTAACAGTGTGAATATATTGCTAGCAACTGGAACTGCCCTCCATGTATGTATTACTCTAACAAGATTCAGAGATGAAACACTTATTTGAATATAGATTAATAATATGTAAATAAGAGTGAAGATCTCTTAACGGTATTGGGTATATCATCGTTTTATGACACAATAACCAAACCAAGAATGACCTGTCCACTTAGGTCTATCATTCAAACCGTCTGATAGCATAAACACACTAAAGAATTCAAAGAAAAGAAAATTGGACGCATTAGTTGACAGTAATTCATAGTTTTTGGGTTGTCGTTAGCTGACAGTCACGTAAGTTTTCTTTGGAGTAGTAAGGCATCATCATCACGTTCTGCTTCACACACTACTCTTTCGAGCTTTTGCAATTTTCAAATGTCGTTTATTTTTTATCTTTCTCTGGGGAAGCCTATAGACTTAAGGAGTGTACGCTGATTTTTCCAGATATGCATATGCATAACTCACATCATATGGTTAGAGTTAATCTTTCTAAAGTATCTTGCCTCTCCTCTTTACAATTGTAATGCATCACTGAACCAGTATCTACATTGTCAGGATTCATGTTTATGCACCACACATGTCTTCTGATATCACCACAGTCATTTAAAATTTCAGCTCCAGTTCATCACTCACCTCGTATTCTTTTTAGAAAGGATTTGAGTCTTGGGCATACGTTTCGGGGATTCTATGCTCCCCAATACTCTGATTCGTTATCAAAATGTTATCAGAGCAGGATTCACGCTGACGCTACCAACTCTGTCAAGCAGGATATTCTCGATAATATGTTGGAGGTGAGTGGCGAATATCGTGCTGTAGAGCTTATATCAACACTTTATAAGACTGATTCTTTATTTCTCTCCTCTTTCTTGAATATACAACTTCAGTTAACAGATTTGGGAACTTACTCGTAGAGGAATTGGGGCAATCCTCAATTCGCCTCGTAAGATGCCCAACGAGGAAGCTCCTTACGATGACTATCGATTTCAGGAGCTTTTATGTTGTGATTTTCCTCTGCTACTGTTCGCAGGGGCAAGGGTACAGTTTCATTAGAAAATTCTCACTCTCACTGTCAGTTTTGAAGAAAACAGTTTCAGTTTATCAGATGCGGACATTCTTGTTGCTATCTTAGAAACTCAACTAGGTATCGAGAAGATTTGTATATACGATTTTTTAAAGTTTTTTTTTTTAAATTACTCTCTACTATCAGTTTTAAATATTTTTGTGCTACGGTGGGTGTGTCTACAAAATACTGCTTCACGGGTTATATATATATTGCTTATTTACCCTGACCAGATTAGGGCGTTAAGGCCCTCTCTTACACATTAAGTGAGAGGGTGAAATCTTGCTCTCTTCGGTGCACATTATGACAGAAATTATACATTATATATAATTACAGGAATTACTCAGAATTTAGTATGACAGTTGAATAAGGGAATGTAAAAACGCTTTAATTTATAACTAACACAAGTGACGTAGTTTCGTCAATCAATATTAAGAGAATTATCTTTCATATATACATTATCACATACGTAATTTTTCCTAACGAAAGAGTGTGATTGACAAAGAGAAACTCGAATAGATAGAACGAACAATGTGTAATTGCATGTATGTTCCATACCACCGGCTTCAGTCAGTTACGGAACAGAAATCTGATTCAGTGGGTTCCGTTGCCACGCCTGCCGTCTACCAGTTCACGGCCGTTGGCATTCCAGCCGTCCTGCTATTGTGTAACCTGCATTCAATTCGATAGCGGGAACTGTCTGAACGCAATTGTGTGTGCTCGGAGTGTGCAGCGCACACCCACATTTTGCTTCTCACGTAATGTTCATCTTTCATATAAAACCATGATTAAACATGAAGAGGAAAAAATACAACCGAAGACGAAATTGAATTGTTGTACCCTAGTTTCCTGTGTGACGTACGAGAGAGATACAAAATGTCTGGAGATGCATTGAAATGTAGTAGGAATCTGCCCTGTTGCATCAGCTTCAAAACTCGGTGGTTCTAAGCTCTCTGCTCCAGTCGAGGAGGTCTATAGATGAGATCTAATTCACCTAGTTACTGCTCCAGCACGTGAGTCCGCTAATTCAACGCATATAAGATGGCAAGGCTAAACTGAAAGGCAGGAAAAATACAGTATAAAATTACTATTTTATTTGGCTCACTAGAAATGGTTGATGAAAGCTGCGACTATAAAAAAACAATGAGTTTGTTTATGGAATAGCGTATCTGCTACAAGTTACGATCTTCCTTTTAGTTATACTTCGCAGGACGCATCTACGGAAATTATTCCCATTTTCAAGTGCGTTTCCATTGTGTTACGCCATTTATTATTGTTTTTTTTATTTTTTTATTTTATTTGTACGGGTGGGGTTAGATTCGGCAAATTCAAGAATCCGCACTACTTCCATACCCATGTCACGAAACACTACCTTGTTTTTCTATCTCGATGAGTCTGCAGATGAAAACAACCGATTCTTATACCAATCCATAATAAAGATTCATTCGTTATTCGTAGATTAACGTATGTATCACGAATGTACAATGCAGACAGACGAACTATCCAAATAACTGTTACAGATCGTGTTAACGTACCCTGGCGGCAAAGAGACAGCAAGCTGACGAACTGGATCGCGTTCTCTCTGGATTCCAAAAGGATTAGCCTTGTCGCCTAACAGATCAGACAGTGAATTGGTAAATATCTTTGAAACAGTCTAATTTTGGCGACGATTTTACGGTTTTGTTCTAACTTTCATAAGCAACGCGCAGATGTCTCTTATCAGTTATCAAAAGTGACCGATGTCCACTTTTCACAGAGTTAGGTAAAGATGAGTATCGAGCAGCGATAAAACATTTTGAGATGAAACTACGACCCAGACAGGACCTCAGCTGAAAGATGTTAATGGGCAAATCTGCACTAGCGTCAGAGATTACTGCATGAATTAATTTGAGGTTGGACGGACGTGAACAACAGCCACAGTACATGCTGGAAACTCATCTTAAGCTGCTTCTGACCAATTGGCGAGAAAGTTCATTGTATCGTGAAGGGTAGCCGTCGATGTAAGATTCGTTACACTATTGAAGTGGAAGGAATCTTATATGATCCCCTCACTCCTTGTTCCCGAGATCTATATCTACATCTATACTCTGAGAACCACCGTGAGGTGCATGGCAGGGGCTACGTCCCACTGTATTAGTTATTTCCGTTTTTCCCGCTCCATTCACGTATGGGGCGTGGGAATAATGATTGTTTAAATGCCTCTGTGTGAGTTGTAATTAATCTAATCATGTCCTCACGATGCTTATGAATGCGAGACCTAGGGTGTTGTAGCATATTCCCAGAGCCATCACCTCTTTTCAGTAATCTACCAGTTCAGTGTTTTTATTATATAATTATGATACTCTTCCGCGGGTCAAACAGACCTGTGGCCATTCGTCCTGCCCTTCTCTATATACGTTCAATATCTCCTGCTAATCCCATCTGGTACGGGTCCCACACACTTGAGAAATATTCTAGGATTTGTAAGCAATCTCCTTTGTAGACTGGTTGCATTTCCCCAATATTCTACCAATAAACCGTAGTCTGCTTTACCCATGACTTAGCCTAGGTGATCATTCCATTTCATATCCTTGCAAAGTTTTACATCCAGGTATTTGTATGTTGGCCGATGCCAACAATGACTCATTGATATTATAGTCATAGGATACTACGTTTCTCCGTTTTTTGAAGTGCAAAATTTTACATTTCTGAACATTTAGAGCAAGCTGCCGATATTTGCACAGCTCCGAAATCTTACGAAGGCTTGACAGAATATTTGTACCTCGTTGAAGATAGCTGAATCATCTGCGCAAAGTCTGTAGTTACTATTAATATTATCCGCAAGGTCATTAACACATAACATGAACTGCGCAGCACCAAACACACTTTCATAGGTACATACGAAGTTACGTCTACATCTGTCGATGACTCTCCATCCAATAAATCCTCAGTCCACTCACAAATTTCGGTTCATATCCCATACGACCATAAGCCTAAGTGTGGTACTGAGTCAAATGCTTTTCGGAAGTCGAGAAACACTGCATCTGTCTGACTGCCTTGATCCATGGCTTTCAGCATGTCATGTGGGAAAAGTGCGAACTGAATTTCACATGACATATTTATCTGAAATCGATGCTGGCTGCGTGGAGGTGATTGTTCTGTTCGAGATACATTATGTTTGAGCTCAGAACATGTCCTAAGTTTGTACAATAAAAGGATGACAAGGATACTGAATGGTAGTTTTGTGGATCACTTCTGCTACACTTCTTGTAAACAGGTGTGACCTGTGCTTTCTACCAGCAATTGGGTACGGGTTTTTTGTTCGAGGAAAATACGAAAGATTAAAGTTAACAGAGGGGCTAAATGAGCCGCAAGTCTGGTTTAGAGTGTGATATGGATTCTGTTGGACCTTAGGGCTTTGTTCAGTTTTAAAGATTTCAGTTATTTCTCTACGCAACTGACGATAACATCTATTTCACTCATCTTTCCAGTGGTAAAAGAATTAAAATTGGGCAATACTCCTGGGCCTTCTATTGTAAAGGAACATTTGAAAACAGGGTTATGCATTTCTGCCTTTGCTTTGCTACTCTCAATTTCAGTTCCTGCCTTGTCCATGACTGACTGGACGCTAACTTCGGTGCTTTATCAGCCTATACAACGCGACGAGACTTTCTTTGGGTTTTGTGAAGAACGCGACGAGAATTTCTTTGGGTTTTGTGAAAGATCTTTCGACAATATTCAGCTACGGTTGTCAATGAGGAAAGGGGAGGGTGGCTGGGGTTTAATGTCCCGTCGACATCGAAGTCATTAGAGACGAAGTGTAAGCGTGATCTGTGTCAAAGATGAGGAAAGATATCAGCTGTGCCCTTTCAAAGGAAGCATCCCAGGATTTGCCCAGAGCGGTTTAGGGATATCACGGAAAACCTAAATCTCGATGGCGGGACACCGGTTTGAGCCGTCGTCCTCCCAAATGCGAGTCCAGTGTCCTGACCTATGCGCCACCTCGCTCGGTGCTAGTGACTGAATGTTTCACGCATTGCTCTCTTGACAGCCAAACGCGTTTCATTGAACATCTCTCTATCTATAGCCGTATACTTTGTTTTAGCTGGCCGCGGTGGCCGAGCGGTTCTAGGCGCTTCAGTCCAGAACTGCGTGACTGCTACGGTCGCAGGTTCGAATCCTGCCTCGGGTATGGATGTGTGTGATGTCCTTAGGTTAGTTAGGTTTAAGTAGTTCTACGTTCTAGGGGACTGATGACCTCCGATGTTAAGTCCCATAGTGCTCAGAGCCATTTGAACTTTGTTTTATTCATATTATGCAGATCTGAGTACATGCAAGTTTTTCCTTCTCCTAAGATCTAAAATTATTTATGAAGGAAGAAGTTTTCCTCGAGAGGAGAAATCTGATGTAAATGAGTTTACTGTAGAAACAATCAGCAATTTTTTACCGGGGTGATAAAAATTGACAAATTTCGCAGGATTGAATACATTTCACTCAGTGGAGATTAATTTGGAAGATAAATATATGTTTTTAAATGGGTATTTCTATATCCTCTCAGATGAAACTGCTTTATGGAGGCACCTCCAGTGCCGGACAGGAGGGAATGCGTGGTTTGTTGAAGTAGAGTGCTGTGCCGGCGGTAGCATAGCTACCAGAAAGCTAGTGTGGTCTCGGCAGTGGAGCTAGACAAAGTGTGTCCCACAACTTACAGAAGAAAGGGCTCTAAAGGCGTGGTGAAGCCAGTTTCCTTAGGGGAGACAACTCCGACAGGAAAATCAGGCAAGTCGCGATGAGTATAAGTGGCTGCCCCATCAAGTGACATAACCCGCCCAGCTCTCGTGGAGCGGTCGTCGAATTATAAAATTACTGTCAAACTCACAGTCAGTCTCGAATACGGGACTGCATCAAAGTGGTAGCAACCGGAAGACCTTAAAGCTCAAACGATTTGACACTGCTGATTATATGTTTTTGGCAACGTGAAACGTTCGAGAATTGACTAACAAAGAGATCGAGGTAAATCAGATACTTTTAGAAAGGAAAGTGGACGTTGCAATAATAACAGAAACTGAGAAAATCTAAAAGGAACAAAAGATCTGGTAGATAACTGGATGACTTATACAAGGTGCGACCCATTCTTAAGTACTGCTCGAGTGTTTGGGATCTCCACCATATCGGATTAAAGAAGACAGAGAAGCAATTCAGTGGTGGGCTACTAGATTTATTACCAGTAGGTTCGATCAACTAGCAAGTATTACGGAGATGTTTCGGGAACTTAAACAGGAATTGTTGTTGGGCACGTGAGGCTCTTTTCGAGGAACACTGCTGAGAAAATGTAGAGAACCGGCATTGGAGGCTCACTGTAGAACGATTCTACTGCCGCCAAAATATATTTGGCGTAAGGACCAGGAACATAAGATAAGAGAAATTAGAGTTCGTACGGAAGCGTATAGACAGTCGTTTCTTCCTCGCTCTATTTGCGAGTGGAACAGGAAGGGAAATGATTAGTAGACGTACGTGCTACCTTCAGTCATGCATCGTACGGTGGCTTGCGTACGGTGTATGTAGATGTAGAAAGATTTCCCTGCGATAAAATGACAGTGCACTCGAGTTTTTTCTGTTTGTTGTAAGTGAAAGTCGCACAAAAGAGGCGCCTTTTGTCGACGGACAAGTGCTCTTAAGTAAACTGTTATGAAAAGAGCTATCTGCAGTAACGAGCAAAAAGTGGGGCCAACTTTGTCGACCAGCTTTACAATAGAAATACGCTTTCACGCACGTCCTTGCACTGCAGTAAAGCAGAAGCACCAGTAGCACCCAGTGAAAGGATCATTAAGGACACTCGCTTAAAGCAGCGATTGCGGTGGCTGTTGGGTAACAAACTGCTTTTGCCTTACAATTTTGCGCTATAGATTGCGTTTTTCCGAGAAGAGTGCTTTCTGCAAAACGTCGAAAGCGGTAAAAGCTCATCGCGAGCAATCAGCTTGCTCTATACTTACAAACGTGTTTACTATCGTGGTTAAGAAGCCTCGCGTTGTACAAACCCATGAATCAAGTAAAAGGAATTACATTACCGCGTGCAACCTGTTTAGATGCTTTCTCGTTAACCCACCTCGCTGCCTGGATAAATAGCCGTTTTCCAAACATATCATGCCGGCCACAGATAGATTATCTTTCGTGTCGGGGCAGAGGCTGTTTCTGGTCGTAGCTGCTCGTCAGAGAAAAACCAGCAAGTAAGCCTGTGGGGCATTTGTGTTCGGAATATAGAAAATTAAAAACCGACTTCCATTATGACGACAGGCGATAAATATCCAGTATCCGGCTATGTGCATGAACGTTTAGGGTATCTAACTGTCTCATGAAATATCGGGTTTCACCCTATGTCAGCGTGAAGTATTTTTCCTAGCTTGGAGGACCTGAAGTGGTACGGGTACATCTAGCGTCCTGAAATAAGTAAATTAATACTTGAAGTGAAAATAGCGGCATCGTCCCGTAGACCAGTATTAGCGAACAAGAGAATGGTTTCCTCATCAAATACACTCCTGGAAATTGAAATAAGAACACCGTGAATTCATTGTCCCAGGAAGGGGAAACTTTATTGACACATTCCTGGGGTCAGATACATCACATGATCACACTGACAGAACCACAGGCACATAGACACAGGCAACAGAGCATGCACTATGTCGGCACTAGTACAGTGTATATCCACCTTTCGCAGCAATGCAGGCTGCTATTCTCCCATGGAGACGATCGTAGAGATGCTGGATGTAGTACTGTGGAACGGCTTGCCATGCCATTTCCACCTGGCGCCTCAGTTGGACCAGCGTTCGTGCTGGACGTGCAGACCGCGTGAGACGACGCTTCATCCAGTCCCAAACATGCTCAATGGGGGACAGATCCGGAGATCTTGCTGGCCAGGGTAGTTGACGTACACCTTCTAGAGCACGTTGGGTGGCACGGGATACATGCGGACGTGCATTGTCCTGTTGGAACAGCAAGTTCCCTTGCCGGTCTAGGAATGGTAGAACGATGGGTTCGATGACGGTTTGGATGTACCGTGCACTATTCAGTGTCCCCTCGACGATCACCAGTGGTGTACGGCCATTGCAGGAGATCGCTCCCCACACCATGATGCCGAGTGTTGGCCCTGTGTGCCTCGGTCGTATGCAGTCCTGATTGTGGCGCTCACCTGCACGGCGCCAAACACGCATACGACCATCATTGGCACCAAGGCAGAAGCGACTCTCATCGCTGAAGACGACACGTCTCCATTCGTCCCTCCATTCACGCCTGTCGCGACACCACTGGAGGCGGGCTGCACGATGTTGGGGCGTGAGCGGAAGACGGCCTAACGGTGTGCGGGACCGTAGCCCAGCTTCATGGAGACGGTTGCGAATGGTCCTCGCCGATACCCCAGGAGCAACAGTGTCCCTAATTTGCTGGGAAGTAGCGGTGCGGTCCCCTACGGCACTGCGTAGGATCCTACGGTCTTGGCGTGCATCCGTGCGTCGCTGCGGTCCGGTCCCAGGTCGACGGGCACGTGCACCTTCCGCCGACCACTGGCGACAACATCGATGTACTGTGGAGACCTCACGCCCCACGTGTTGAGCAATTCGGCGGTACGTCCACCCGGCCTCCCGCATGCCAACTATACGCCCTCGCTCAAAGTCCGTCAACTGCACATACGGTTCACGTCCACGCTGTCGCGGCATGCTACCAGTGTTAAAGACTGCGATGGAGCTCCGTATGCCACGGCAAACTGGCTGACACTGACGGCGGCGGTGCACAAATGCTGCGCAGCTAGCGCCATTCGACGGCCAACACCGCGGTTCCTGGTGTGTCCGCTGTGCCGTGCGTGTGATCATTGCTTGTACAGCCCTCTCGCAGTGTCCGGAGCAAGTATGGTGGCTCTGACACACCGGTGTCAATGTGTTCTTTTTTCCATTTCCAGGAGTGTATTTACCTGGTTACGTAGTTGCGACATCGCGGTGGCATTCAATGTGAAAAAAAAGCAAATCGATTTCCGGTGGCAGGATAAATGTTTGTACGGAGATGTGACTGACAAAGAGTAGAGGTGACGTAAACCGCCTAATCACCAAACTGTCTTCCGAGAAAGGTCAAAGGACAATGTAGTAACCATGGTTCGTAGATTGGTTGGGGACAACGAACTCGAAAAAAATTGTTCAAATGGCTCTGAGCACTATGGGACTTAACATCGGAGGTCATCAGTCCCCTAGAACTTAGAACTACTTAAACTTAACTAACCTAAGGACATCACACACATCCATGCCCGAGGCAGGATTCGAACCTGCGACCGTAGGAGTCGCGCAGTTCCGGACTGAAGCGCCTAGAACCGCTCGGCCACCGCGGCCGACACAACGAACTCGCTAGCCCCTTTGATGTTAAGCGGCTAAGTAGACTATGCCCTTAGCACACACAAAATTCGTGATAAGATCACCAATTCGCACGAAGCCTTTCGAGCTAAGGCTTTTATCTCCAACTAAAATGTACGAGAATCTTTAAAGATGTCAACATTTTGACAGCATAGAAAATACTAAAATCACCGAACAAACAGTTCCTGAAATGGACTCGGGCATGAATGTGTGTGATGTCCTTAGGTTAGTTAGCTTTAAGTAGTTCTAAGTCTATGTGACTGATGACCTCAGATGTTAAGTCCCATAGTGCTTAGAGCCTTTGCTTTGAACCTGAAAAGGACTGAATGCTAAGTAAGGTAGAAAGTCTTTGACCTGAAGATTTTTCTGTTTTCATCTTGTGAATATATCATATATTATATACACTGAAGCGCCAAAGAAACCGGTACAGGTATGCGTATTCAAAGACAGAGATACGTAAACATGCAGAACATGGCGCTGCGGTCGGCAACGCCTATAGAAGACAACAAGCATCTGGCGCAATTGTTATATCGGTTACTGCTACTACAATGGCGGGTTATCAAGATTTAAGTGAGTTTGTACGTGGTGTTATAGTCGGCGCACGAGCGATGGATTACAGCATCTCCGAGGTAGCGATGAAGTGGGGATTTTCCCGTAAGGTCATCTCACAAGTGTACCGCGAATATCAGGAATCCGGTAAAACATCAAATCTCCGACATCACTGCGGCCGAAAAAAGATCCCGCGAGGAATGGAGAGAATCGTTGACTGTGACAGAAATGCAATCCTTCCGAGTTTAAACACTATTGACCATGTCTGGGACGCGTTGCAACGTGCTGTTCAGAAGAGATCTCCACCCACTCGTACTCTTAACAATTTATGGACAGGCCTCCAGGATTCATGGTGTCAGTTCCCTCCAGCACTGCTTCAGACATTAATCGAGTGGCCTCGCGGGGCCCTACACGATATTAGGCAGTTGTACAAGTTTATTTGGCTCTTCAGTGTATTTTAACTGAGGACAGAACATTTACAAAATGCAACAGGTGCACTAGTATGATTGTGGTTCGATGAACCCTCTGCCAAGCACTTAAATGTGAATTGCAGAGTAGTCATGTAGATGTAGATGTAGATGTAGACGAAAGCCTGCTCTCGAAACGCCTCGTGTGACATGTGATGATATCACGAATTTTATGTGGCTCAGCCAGATTTTAATATTTTACCCATTGTTACATGTATGTTGTGGTTTTCCCTAAATAACTAAAGGAAACACAGGCATTATTGCTTCAGTGGGGTGACGGCCGATTCTACGTCTCATCCGAGTCAAACCCCAGCTAGCGCTCCGTCTCTTACGGGCTCGACATAGGCGGGACGTTAAACTGAAATACTTTTTCCCTCATTTTGTAACTGAAAGAACAGCGGTTAAAATTTCCTCTCACCCTGTTATAAGTTTTCTCTAGTTGCCGTCAACCATTTCAACCGAATGACGGGACGGTTCCTGAAATATGCCGTGAGTCCTCCTTTCTGTTTACTTCCCGAGCTGAGCATATGTTCAATCTCTGATGATCTCCAACTCGCACAGCACCTCCGTGGGCTGCTTAAAAATCTGAGTCGACTTCGTGCGAACCCATACAAGAAGAATAAGTCTTTACTGGTTGTAGGGCTCAGATCAGTGACTCACTGGTAGCTGATAGCTCTCACGTGGGCGGGTCATCACAAAAGTAATGGTATCTTTTTCATCGTAGTTAGATACGAGAAACATAACTACGTCCAAGGTTAAGACACACATACATGGTACAATGTCGTGAAATTGAAACGTCCCCTTAGAAAAATTATACATGACTGTGCTTAAACTGACACACAGTATTTTTAGCGCAACGCAATCTGACTTTCAAAAATCCCAACAAAAGAATGGCCCTGACTAACATTAACCTATACCTTTCACAAATCATTTACCTCACAAAAATCTTCGTTACTCGAACTACTGCAATACAGCGAGCGCCACTACTGGCAGCTAAATAAAAGATTCAAACTACGGAAGGCACTAACTACTGATAGGCATAGTTAGCAAATGAAAGATTTTGATAGAGAACAAACAATGTATTTACCTTAATAGTGTTCAAAAGTCATAATATATATAGCAGTTCATGACATCCAGTCTTACAAATTTCAAAACTCCGCCATTTCTCTCCCCACATCCACCACTGCTGGCGGCTCACCTCCAACTGCGCAATGCTACGCGCTGTTCACATCCAGCTGCCCAACACTACAATGGCCAACAACAATGCAAACTAGCCACAGACTGCACACAGCACAGCCAGTGATTTTCATACAGAGCGCTACGTAACGTTGCTAATAAGAAAACATAAACAGCCTACTTGCATAGTTGCCAATAAGAAAACATAAACAGCCTACTTACAAAATATAACTAAAAACATAACAAGTTTTTGGCAATGAGATGACGCTTTAACCATGGGGATGCAACTCATACAGAGTTCCCGATAACACCACCGTGCTTCACTGTAAGGCCATTTTGCGCTGCAAGTTTATCAATCCTTCATCATCACGTTTTCTTATTGAGTCATGCAAAATCTTCCATATTTGTTTTTGTTTCCTAGTAAAGAGAAACTGGTTTCATTGCATTGTGTTTCTGATTACGGCTTCTTGTGGTTGCTGCCCTCTGAATTGCATTATAAATTATGAATAGCTTAATGTGGAATGATTACACAGTTAATGTCGTGGGGAAAGGAAACGAGACGGCGACTTATTGGCAGAACATTTACAAAATGCAACAGGTGTAGTAAAGTGGCTGCTTACACTAAGCTTGTCCGCCCTCTTCTGGAGTACTGCTGTGTGGTGTCGGATCCGCATCAACTAGGATTGACAGAGCACATCAAAAAGGTTCAGCCAGCCGTTGTGGCCGAGCGGTTCTAGGCGCTTCAGTCTGGAACCGCGCGACCGCTACGGTCGCAGGTTCGAATCCTGCCTCGGGCATGGATGTGTGTGATGTCCTTAGGTTAGTTAGGTTTAAGTAGTTCTAAGTTCTAGGGGACTGATGACCTCAGATGTTAAGTCCCATAGTGCTCAGAGCCATTTGAACAATTTTGAAATAAGTTCACAGAAGGGGAGCTCGTTTTGTATTATTGCGAAATAGGGAAGACACTGGCACAGACATGATACGCGAATTGGGGTGGCAATCATTAAAACAAAGGAGTTTTTCGTTGGGGCAGGATATTCTCATGAAATTCCAATCACCAGCTTTCTCCTCAGAGTGTGAAAATGTTTTGTTGGCGCCCACCTACATAGGAAGAAATGATTATCATAATAAGATAAGAGAAATCAGAGTTCGCACGGAAAGATTTAAGTGTTCGTTTTTCCCATGTGCTGCTCGAGAGCATAAAGGCAGAGAAATAGCTTGAAGGTGGTTCATGAACCTACTGCCAAGCTCTTAACAGTGAATTGCAGAATAATTGTGAGACATAGACACAGATAAATATATTGTTTGAATTCTGGTTGATTTCTGCTTGCATCTATAATACTGGGTGGAGTAAATGATCCTATGGATCTCTGTTCCATATAAAACAAAAGCTGGTTTCGTCGCATGGTGTTCGGTGGTCTAATGCACATTGGTTACGGTTTACGAATCCGTATGTGAACTGCTCGATTTAAATGCTTGCAAGTACATTGTCTTTATTCTACTTCATTTTTGTTTGCATCTGTTTTCTGTACTTTCTCGCCTTTAATGGAGAATTCCATGTGGGCAGCTTTTGACAGAATTGGTATTCAACTTTATTACATCGTGTCACGGAATGAGTATATATTGCAACTTTGAATAATGTTGCTCCTTGCCACTGAGTATCATGCATTTCACAGTTACTTGCAGAGTATGGATATAAATGAGTATGCTTTCTAGTCTTTCAGTGACTACAACATTCTTCCTTGCAAATGCTAAAAATGGTACAGTAGTTACGCAGATAAGGGATAATGGAATGTAGTCGAATGAAATCGGGTGATGCAAAGGGTATTAGATTAGGAAATGGGACGCTTAAAGTAGTAAATGAGTTTTGCTATTTGGGGAGCAAAGTAACTGATGATGGTCAAAGTAGAGGGGATATAAAATATAGACTGGCAATGGCAAGGAGAGCGTTTCTGAAGAGGAGAAATTTGTTAACATCGAGTATAGATTTAAGTGTAAAAAGGTCGTTGCTGAAAGTATTTGTATGGAGTGTGGCCATGTCTGGAAGTGAAACGTGGACGATAAATAGTTTGGACAAGAAGAGAATATAAGCTTCCGAAATGTGGTGCTATAGAAGAATGCTGAAGATTAGAAGGGTAGATCACATAACTAATGAGGAGGTATTGAAGAGAGTTAGGGAGAAGAGAAATTTGTGGCACACCTTGACTAGAAGGAGGGATCGGTTGGTAGGACATGTTCTGAGGCATCAAGGGGTCACTAATTTAGTACTGGAAGGCAGCGTGGAGGGCAAAAATAGTAGAGGGAGACCAAGAGATGAATACACTAAGCAGATTCAGAAGGATGAAGGTTGCAGTAGGTACTGGGAGATGAAGAAGAGCCGCGCGGGATTAGCCGATCGGTCTAGGGCGCTGCAGTCATGGACCGTGCGGCTGGTCCCGGCGGATGTTCGAGTCCTCCCTCGGGCATGGGTGTGTGTGTTTGTCCTTAGGATAATAGGAACACCATGCGACGAAACCAGCTTCTGTTTCATATGAAACAAAAACAAATATGGAATCATTTCCTCCGCACGATGTTACGAAAGCATGGTACAATAAATTAGAATATGGGCAACACATTCCCAATGCAATTCAAAGAGTGCCATACACGCAAGAACGTTGCAATCAGGAACAGAATGCGATGAACCACAATCTGTGTCACATCACGCATGTCAGACGATTTTTTTAGATTTTGACAAGTGCTAAAGCACATTTATTTCCACTTGATAATGGACACCCGGTCAAAATTGCGATATTGGTGCTCACAGACAAACAGTTTTACAGTCAAAAGCCGACCACTATGTCACTTACAAAACTTTACAAGACAGTGAACCCCCAGCTACGTGATATTTGTTTTGATTGAGATTTCTCGAACGTATTACTTCGTAAGGTCACAAAAATGTTTCCAAGTATACAATTCACCATCAGAGTAAGAGGCCCACCCAAAAAATATAATTGAAAAATGTTATCTAATTCTTTTATTTTGCAAAGCGAGAATACGGATTTTCGTGCCATGTTTTCCCATTTTAGAAATTCACTGCCAGGCCACTGCGAGCGCTACTATCGTTATCTGTTTCCGTATCGTAACACGGGCCTTGTCTGGTAAAACTCTGCAACTACATGCGGCGATATTTTGTTTTTTAAATTGGAGTTCATTTCTGATTCTCTCTTCGACTCATGTGAGAGGGAATCTTCACATCTACTGATGAACGGAGCAGAACTGCCGACCGTGAACACAGTAATTCAAGGGAAAGTCAGAGACGTACTTTCACCGAAACTGTCTTCGTCAACAAACAGATACCGTGGAAAAGGGAAGACACTGAGAGGAAATGTTTGTATTATCACCGAGACATTTCCGGCCATAGAGCTTGGTAAGATTTGAGTCACTCTCTCTATCTCTCTCTCTCTCGCCGATAAAGTTACTTTGAAAGCTGGCGCGTCCAGAGATTCCTCATGCCCACTAAGCGAGACGGAATCGCTAACACGTACTGCAGTTATCTCAGGAAGGCACCACCGAGCTCGTTATTATGGCAGCCCAAGTCACATTTATTGAACGCTGCATTATACGTCAAAGTGACACAGATGCATGACATTATGTTTCAACACAGTCACCAAGTCTCTGTAAACAATGGCCGGAACTTTCTACTCTTCAATTCCTCGACGACAGGAATCCTCTTCTTCGACACGGAGCTATTGTCTCATCAAAAAAATCTTTCGTCCATGTTCTTATGTTCTTTCAGCTTGCCGAAGAGATGGAGATATCGCTAGAGTTTCACGGTGAATCAGTGTGTAATTTAGACTTTTTGCCCACAAGATTCGTGCTGCTCCGCGTACTTGAACTTGAGAATACGTTTCCAGTTGCCACGCTATTTCACTCACACAGTGTGACGCACTTGTTATCCGTACAGCATCAAAACTGAGTCTGCATAAAATACGGAACATGTACAGCCTTCTGAGACTGTTCAACACTTGTCGTACGTTGATCTAAGCGAGACGACATGTGTCACATAGTTTCTAAAGTGCTTACGTAATTATTAATGAAAACACACACAACACTGGTTACAGTATCCTACAATATTTATTATTTATTTAACAAACCGGTTTTCGGCTATTACGACATCAACAGTCACAATAAAATATTCTACAAAGAACCAACGGATCAGTCAGTCAATGATTACGTGGTTCCTTAAGTCCTCGTAAGCTCTTCTGCGTACTTTTCTCATCTGAAGCTGCTTAGATAAAAGACGTGGTAAAGGATGGCTTAGTAATAGCCCATAGATTGTTTTCTGAATGAGTGTTTCACCATACAGCAGGAAGTGGGCTGTTTTGAAACTTCATGACAAATTGAAACGATTACCTGCAGCTGCACACAGTATTGGGAATTGTCAAATAGCTGACGTTTTAAGTACATCGCCTATGATAAAGAGACTGGGTTCCTTCTCCCAGTTTTAAAACGAGGGAGACTTGCAAATCAATGTACATATGTCTGTAGAAAGGCAGAATCCTTCCACCAAGTACACTACTGGCCATAAAAAGTACTACACCAAGAAGAAATGCAGATGATAAACGGGTATTCATTGGACAAATATATTATACTAGAACTGACATGTGATTACATTTTCACGCAATTTGGGTGCATAGATCCTGAGAAATCAGTACCCAGAACAACCACCGCTGGCAGTAATAACGGCCTTGATACCCCTGGGCATTGAGTCAAACAGAGCTTGGATGGCGTGTACAGGTACAGCTGCCCATGCAGCTTCAACACAATAACACAGTTCATCAAGAGTAGTGAGTGGCGTATTGTGATGAGCCAGTTGCTCGGCCACCATTAACCAGACGTTTTCCATTGGTGAGAGATCTGGAGAATGTGCTGGCCAGTATCCAGAAAGGCCTGTACAGGACCTGCAACATGCGGTCGTGCATTATCCTGCTGAAATGTATGGTTTCGCAGGGATCGAATGAAGGGTAGAGCCACGGGTCGTAACACATCTGAAATGTAACGTCCACTGTTCAAAGTGCCGTCAATGCGAACAAGAGGAGACCGAGACGTGTAACCAATGGCACCCCTTACCATCACGCCGGGTGATATGCTAGTATCGTGATGACGAATACACGCTTCCAATGTGCGTTCACTGCGATGTCGCCAAACACGGATGCGACCATCATGATGCTGTACACAGAACCTGGATTCATCAGAAAAAATGACGTCCACCCAGGTTCGTCGTTGAGTACACCATCGCAGGCGCTCCTGTCTGTGATGCAGCCTCAAGGGTAACCGCAGCAATGGTCTCCGTGCTGATAGTCCATGCTGCTGCAAACGTCGTCAAACTGTTCGTGCAGACGGTTGTTGTCTTACAATCGACCCCATCTCTAGACAGGGATCGAGACGTGGCTGCACGATCGTTACAGCCATGCGGATAAGATGCCTGTCATCTCGACTACTAGTAATACTATGCCGTTGGGATCCATCACGGCGTTCCGTATTATCCTCCTGATCCCACCGATTCCATATTCTGCTAACAGTCATTGGATCTCGACCAACGCGAGCGTCAATGTCGCTATACGATAAACCGCAATCGCGATAGGCTGCAATCCGACCTTTATCAAAGTCGGAAACGTGATGGTACGCATTTCTCCTCCTTACACGAGGCATCACAACAACGTTTCAGCAGGCAACGCCGCTCAACTGCTGTTTGTGAATGAGAAATCGGATGGAAACTTTCCCCATGTCAGCACATTGTCGTCAACGGCGCCAACCTTGCGTGAATGCTCTGAAAAGCTAATCGTTTGCATATCATAGTATCTTCTTCCTGTCGGTTAAAATTCGTGTCTGGAGCACATCTTCGTGGTGTAGAAATTTTAATGGTCAGTAGTGTGATTATCGATGCAGCTACTTCGTTCGACTATTTTTATTTAAAGTTCTTTTTATATATATACTGTGCGGAGAAAATTCTATTCAATTTTGGAGCAACTCCCTTGCAATAAGGATTCTTAAGAAGCCATGGGATTATCAAGGAATAGTATGATATTATTAGATACACTAATGCAGGGATTGGAAAAAACTTAGTATTGCACCCTGTCAGCACCAAAACAACATGAATAGAGCTCCATAACCAGGGGATTGCATGGCGAACTGCAATTCCAAAACCACTCATCAGTGATTCCAGTGTCCATACCAGGAAAACGTGGTGCCGAAGCCAGAAAACCTGGACTATTGACAACAGAGGAAAGTCATTTGGTCGGATGAGTCTTGTTTCACACATTTTCCAACTTTCGGTCCAGTTTGCGTCCCAAGAGCGAAACACAGCGAGGATTTGGTGATGATTTGGACATCTACAGTATATCATACTATTCCATGGGTGTCATGGGTATTCTGCAAGATCGCATTACTGCCAAGGATTACGGAACCATTTTGGCTGGTCAGGTCAATGACATGGTACAATGTTTTTTCCCCAATGGCGGCAGGACCCGTGTTCACGCAGCTCGCATCGTCCAGGATAGGTTTTGTGAGCACGAGGATGAATTATCGGGTGTCCCCTTGCCACCAAAGTCACCATATATCAGTGTTATTGAACTTTTGTAGTCTTCTTTGAAGATAAGGTTGCGTGATCGCTTTCAAATTCCCTTGAAAACCAATCAGGACCTGTACTTTTCCATTCCGAGACGACTGGAAGCTGTTTTGAAAGCCAGTGGTTTACCTACACCGTAATAGTGAAAATTATTTGTTTAAATTTATTTTAGTGAAAGTGGATCTCTTATGTTGATTGTGTTTTAATGTTAAACTGTCTGTTAGATGCTAAACTTCGGGCTCCCGTTTTGAATGGTGCGAATACCAAATCTTGAAGCTGGCAGTTGGCGTAATGGAAACTGTTGGTTACAAAATTTAACTGCGAGAATGCGTAGAGCAAACTAACTGCAAGAATTCTAAGACAATCATGACCTGTCTGAAAATTACTGTTATCACAAAATCTTTGAACTTTGATGAAAAACCGATTACTTTGACACTAAAGTTGGTCCCTGTGAAATTTAATTAAAGAAAGAATCTGTTTTCTGCACTGTCTCATCTCTTTGCAATGCAGCTTCTTTGCCGAGGCTACGCGCGCTTGCACACACACCTTTCAATAGGCAAAGTAATTTGTTGTTTTTATCGTGTTTTCATATTTTCGTTCACTCCCCGGTATTGCTCTCTAGCTCGTCATTATAGTTTGTGAAGAGTCATACTTCCGTAATATATTGAGTGGCCAAAAGTCACGGGAAGGGATGTCGCGTCTAAAGATGAGCTGTGTACAACCTCCGAATGTTGCGAATGGTTGCGGCATATGGAGCCAGTATATCTGAGCAGTCAGTTATTGCCAGCTGTGTAGAGAACATGTCACCACGTCGCCAGGTAACAGACTTTGAACGCGGTACGTGGTACGAAAATCGGTGCAAAAATCATGAGTCGTAACATATCTAGGATTAAGCAAGAATTCGGGTTTGCGTGGTGAACGGTATCTACGGTGGATGTTACACTGTTGCAGAGGCAATGTTTCCACACGCGTAAACAACGGCATAGGACAACGCTAAGTGATTGATGAACAGAAACCACGTCGTCCCCTCAGAGCCACTTGGAGCGAGTGATGGTCTACTATAAGTCAGACAGCTGATGGAAATGCAATAAGTGATGTATTGGACAACAGCCGACAATTTTCTCACGTCCACATCTTGTTATTTCCAAGGCACAAATGCAGCAATGTTTTTGGATGCGGACCACCTGCCGAAAGACAACACGTACACACACACACACACACACACACACACACACACACACACAAGGTAGCATTAAATCTGTCTTTTGTTGCTTGAACACAGAGAGAGCAGGTTGTCATTCAGGATTTAAGCAAAAACTTCTGTCTCTATTTACAAGGTTACTTGCTAAATTTATGGCAGCATCCAGGGGCTTCGGAGTGAACCTGAACGGTGTTGTTCGGACATGGAGGAGATACTGAGAGACAGGAACTGCCGATGACATACCTCGTTGAGGAGTTGGACAATCTGGACCAACAGTGCCTTGATGAACTTGTGGATAGTATGCCACGACGAATACAGGCATGTATCAATTTAAGAGGACGTGCTGCTGGGTATTAGAGGTACCGATGTATACAGCAATCTGATCCCCACCTCTGAAGGTCTCACTGTATGGTAGTACAACATGCAATGTGTGGTTTTCATGAGCAATAAAAAGGAAGGAAATGATGTTTGTGTTGGTCTCTAGCCCAGTTTTCTGTACACGTCCCGGAACTCTCGGAACCGAGTTGATGCAAAACTTTTTTTGGTGTGTGTAAGTACCAAACTATAGTGTCCCATTAAAAAAAATAAAACGAAGTTGACCTTCATATCTCTGAGGCGACCCCACCTAGCAACAAAAAACACATGGTTCACATGCGTCATATGGCTCTAAGCACTATGAGACTTAACATCTGAGGTCATCAGTCCCCTAGTTAAACCTAACTAACCTAAGAACATCACACACATCCATGTCCGAGGCAGGATTTGAACCTACGACCGTAGCAGCAGCGCGTTTCTGCACTGAAGCGCCTAGAACCACTCGGCTACAGCGGCCAGCAACAAAAAACCAAAGTCGTATTACGGCCCCCGCTGTCCCATGCAACTTTTGTCTCACAAATTTTTCAGCTCGTATCATACTTTCGGAGTTATTCTTGGTGGCAATATTTAGTGACTGACCCTGTATAATCAACTGAAACCTTCCAGTGTTTCTGGGTCTCTTACACGTATACAACTTTCTTTTGTTATTCTTAAGCAAGCGTTGGCGGTGATTAAATTAGGCTCTGTGCAAAATTTTATAGGTAGTCTTCTCTTTCTTTCCTTTCTCCCAGTTCATAGTCTCTATTTTCCCTTCTTTTCTTTCTCCTGTAGTCGAATTCCAGTCCCCTATGACTATTAAATTTTCGTCTCCCTTAGCTATCTGAATAATTTCCTTTATCTCATCATACATCAATTTCTTCATCATATGCGGTGTTATATAAATCTGAACTACTGTGGTAGGTGTGGGCTTCGTGTCTATCTTGGCTACGATAATGTGTTCACTATGCTGTTCCCAGTAGCTTACCCGCCTTCCTATTTTTTTTATTCATTATTAAACCTACTCCTGCATACCCCTATTTGACTTTGTTTTTGTAATCCCTTATTCACATGACCAGAAGTCCTGTTGCTCCTGCCACCGAACTTCACTAATTCCCACTATATCTAACTTCAGCCTATCCATTTTCCCTTTTAAATTTTCTAACCAACCTGATCGACTAAGGCAGGCTGTTCCAACCGAGCTCCAGGGAGCCGGAGCGCTCCGGAGCGCTCACTGCGGCAGCTCGGAGCCCGCGTGGAGGGGGAAAGCGAACTCACTGCCCCCTGGCCGCATGCAGCCGCAACTGACGCAATAATCCGTGTTCAATGACAGCTATGACTAGCCGCGGGAGCCCTGTACCTCTATTGGAGGATACCTTTCTATTCACTGAGAGGGATGGTCGTCCGCAGTGTCTTGTATGTCATAAAGTATTTAATTCTGCAAGGAGGTAAAATATACACCGACATTATACACGTCTTCACGCAGCGCACTACGATCAGGTAGAAGGCGTTGCACGCAGAGAATTGGTAGCCAGGCTTAAGAACTACATACCAGGAGGTGTAATACGGAGGGTATCGAAACATTCAACATAGTTCGTGTTCTGTAATGCGTTTATAATTTTCAGGTGAATGAGAGCGGAGAAAACACTATTGAACCTGCAATTCGAGCAAGCTACAGGATCGCTCACGTCTTTGCGACCGGTGACAAGCCGTTTTCGGTGGGACCATTCGTAAAATCGTGCGTGGTAGCAGTTGCAGAATATTTGTTTCCAAGGGAGGTGCAGGCAATTGAAGGGGTTTGCCTGAGTTTGCCTGTCGAAGCAAACAATGTCTCGTCAAATCCTGAATATGGCAGCGGTTTTAGAGACACAGCTCAGGGAAAAAGCGGAGAGCTTTGTTGCATTTTAGCTAGCGCTTGGCGAAAGCACCGACATATCGGACTGTGCTCAGCTGGCAGTGTTTGTGTGTGGTGTCGACATGGAGCTGCAAGTAACTAAAGAACTCTTGGATGTGGTACCACTCGATTACACCGCAACAGGACGTGAAATTTTTGAAGCTGTTTGTGAATCAGTGGACAATATGGATTTCCCGTGGGATAAGCTCCATTCTGTAGCGACAGACGCTGCACCACAAATGATCGGGCGTCACCAAGGTTTTGCTTCTCGTTTGAAAAATAAACTCAGGGACGAATTTGGGAAAGACATTTTGACTCTTCATTGTTTTGTTCGCCAAGAGGCACTGTGTGCTGAAACAGTAGAGCTAGGTGGCCTAATGAAAGATGTCGTGAAATGTGTGAATTTTGTGCGGCGTCACGGTATGAATCATCGCCAATTCAAAGGATTCCTGAAAGATATGGAAGCGGAATATGGGGATATACCTTACCACAGTACAGTTCGTTGGCTGAGTCGGGGAAAAGTTCTTGATGTTTTCTTTGCCATTCGTGAGGAAATATCCCTTCTTCTCGAAATGAAAGGGGAAGAAATGCGTTGTCTGGAAGATATAAAATGGATATCATACCTGGCGTTCCTAGCTGACATAACTATGCATCTGAATAATTTAAATCTGTCATTGCAGGGCAAAAGGCAGTTAATCGTTGACATGCACGACCAGATCAAAGCGTTCATGGAAAAGTTACGTTTATTTGAGAGGCAGATGAGTAATGGACATTTAACGTTCTTCAATCGTCTTGCTTCTTTAAAACTACCTGAAGGTACTACTTTCGGCGATTACCAAGCAAAGTTAAAGCAGCTCATCACGTCGTTTGAAACACGATTCCGAGATCTCACTAGTTTGGAAATGGAACTTACGGTGCTCAGCACTCCTTTTTCAGTTTCCCCCGATGACTTGTCATCGTCACTTCAGTTGGAGATTATTGATTTGCAAAATTCAACTTTGTTGAAAGAGAGGTACTACAACACGTTGGATTTGTCACGATGGTATCGTTCATTACAGCAAAAAACATTTCCCAAGCTTCACAACGATGCCGCTCAGATCATCTGCATTATGGGATCTACGTATTGTTGTGAGCAGCTTTTCTCAGCAATGAAAAGAGTAAAAAGTAAGGAACGATCGTTTCTTCAGGATGCAACAATAAAGGCCATCCTCCGCATTAACGCTGCGAACACTTTGACGCCAGATATTTCCGATCTTGTAATGAAAAGAAAATGTCAAGCTAAAGAGGCCCAATAAATTTGTAAAACAGTTGTTCCTTATTTATTTCCTGAACATCGTATTTCCTGGTGTAGCATGTCACCACGTCTTAGCAGCTAAGAGTACGAGGTTGTCGATCTTGTAAGACGCAACTGGCACATCAAAACGCTTGCCTTGCCGCCTGCCTCAGCCTGCCGTGCCACCTGCCGGCGTGCCGGCCCACTTTGAATGGTCACAGCGAGCGACACGGCTCCCTGGAGCAGGGAGCGCTCCGCGGCTCACGACGGAGCCGACTAGCTGGAACAGCCTGGACTAAGGGATCTAACACTCCACGCTCCGATGCTTAGAATGCCAGTTTTGTTTCTACTGCTGACGACATCCTCCTGAGTAGTCCTCGTCCGGTGATCCGAATGACGATCTATTTTACCTCCGGAATATTTTACGCAAGACGACGCCATCATCAATTAAGCACACAGTAGAGGTGCATGCCCTCGGGAAAAATTACGGTTGTAGTTTCCCCTCGCTTTCGCAGTACCAGCACAGTAAGGCCATTTTGTTTTATGTTAGAAGGCCAGATCAGTCAATAAACCAGACTCTTGGCTCTCCAACTACGCAAAAGGCTGCTGTCCCTCTTCAGGAACCACACGCTTGTCTGTCCTCTCGACTGGTATCCATCCATTGTGGTTACACTTTCGAGACGGCTATATGTATCGCTGAGGCACACAAGCTACCCCACCGACGGCAAGGTCCATGGTTTATGGGGGTAATCGTTGTGTTTACGAGGCGTGTTTTTTAAGTAAGTACCGTTTTGAAATTAAAAAAAGACGTGCTAAGATATATCAATAATTTTATTTTGCATGAAAGCGTGTACCTTAATCTACTTTTCTACATAATTTCCGTCAATATCGAGGCACTTATCATAACATTGTACCAGTTTTTAAAAACCCTCCTCATAGAAGTCTGCCGCCTGACTTGTTAACCACTGCATCACCACTGTTTTGACTTCGTCATCGTCTTGAAGACGCTGACAGCCCAGGTGTTTCTTCAAGTGCAGGAACAGATGGTAGTCACTGGGCGCAAGATCTGGGCTCTGCAGAGGATGATCTAGAGTTTCCCATCAACAAGATGTGATGAGATCTTTGGTCTGATTCGCCACATGCAGACGGGCATTGTCTTGCAGCAAAACGATGCCCTTGCTCAACTTTCCACGTCTTTTGTCCTGAATTGATCGGCGCAGATTGTGCAATGTCTTACAGTAAACTACTGCATTGATTTTATCATTACGAGGCAGAAATTCCACAAGAAATACTCCTTTTCTGTCCCAAAAAACTGTGACATGATTTTCCGTGCAGAAATTGTTTGCTTAAACTTCGTTTTTCTGGGTGAATCTGAATGCCGCCATTCCATGGACTGTTGCTTTGATTCTGGTGTGACGTAGGCCACCCATGTTTCATCGCTCGTAACTATTTGGCTTAAGAAATAATCACCGTTGTTGTGGTACCACTCAAGGAAAGTCAATGCACTGTCTAAACGTTTGGTTTTGTGCACATCCGTCAACATTTTCGGTACCCAACGTGCGCACAATTTTCGGTCATTCAAGTACTCGGTCACAGTGCCATACAGAACACTGCGAAAAACATTAGGAAAGTCATCCCGCAAGGAGGAAATCGTAAAGCGTCTGCTTTCTCTCACCTTATTGTCCACTTCCTGCACCAAACTTTGATTAACGACCGAAGGACGCCCACTCCGTTGTTCATCATGCACATTTGTGCGGCTATCTTTAAATGCTCTCACCCACTTTCTTACCATTCCATCACTCATAATGTTTAATCCGAAACTGCACAGATCTCACGATGCATATCGATCATTTTTAGGCCTTTAGCACTAAGAAATCATATAACAGCCCGTACTTCACAGTCGGCGGGACTCACGATTATCGGAGGCATCTTAAACACTCGGTACACAACATAAACAAGGAAGAATCAGACTGTAATGGCGTCAGTGCGTAGACAACAGATGTAGGTACCCAGTGCGCATGCACAGAACACCGACCGTAGAACTGCGGCCGCGGTGTGGCAAAAAGGTACTATCTTAAGAAACACGCCTCGTACCTCTTTAGGGTGGTCAATGAAAGGCTCTCTAGGGCTCTGCTTTCTTTATGAATCAGAAAATATAGTAGTAGGTCTTTTAGTCCGATGAATTACACAGCAGAATAGGAAAAGGCTTGTACTTCGAAAAGTACGTACAACATATGCAGCAGTGGCCTGAGAAAAACATGTCATTCTCACTATGATAAAACGCAAAAAATAATTTACATTAATTACCTGAATGTATCATCGCAGGACAGTTATAATTACTTTATTCGAAATTTCGAAGTTGCTCCTGACATCTAAAAGTTGTTCTTAGTCTCTCACTGAGTGCGTAATACATGTAATCCTCACCACATTATCATAAAATGTAAAAAGTATTTACGTTAATTGCCTGAATATATCACCGAATTCACAGATCTGAATAAAAATTCTGCTAATTGTGTTTACTGCTAATACAATACTAAACTTCAAGCATTCGAATAACCTGCCTGTTGTCAGAAACCTCAAACAATGCTGATCCTACAATACTCAACAATGGGTCGAACAAGCGCCTTATAAGCCACTTCCTTTACGGACGAGTTACATTTCGTTGAGATTCTTCCCATGAATCTGAGTCTGGATAGTTACTCCTAGATATTTTACGGTAGACAGTGTTTCCAGCTGTTTGTCATCTATAGTGTAGGCGTAGAGTGCGGATTTCTTTTTCTATGTATGCGCAATATGTTACGTTTATTTACGTTCAGGGTGAAATGCCAGAGCCTGCAACATTCATCAATTGTCTGAAGGTCATTATGCAAATCGTTACTATCTTCTGGCGTTGCTACTTTGTTACAAACAACCGCATCATCTGTGAACAGCCTTAAATAGCATCCGATGCTTTCTACAACATCTTTTACATATATTGTAAACAGTAACGGTCCTGTCACAGTTGCTTTGGGTACTCCGGAAATTAGATTTACATCGACCGATTTTGTTCCGTTAAGAGCGACGTGTTGAGTTCCATCTGCAAGGAGGTCTTGAATTCAGTCACAAGTGCTCCAATACTCAATAAGTTCGTATTTTTTTCGGTAAACGGCAGCGCTGGACGGTGTAAAATGCGTTCCTGAAATCAAGGAACACGGCATCAACCTGAACGCCGTTGTCTACGGTACTGTTGTCCTCATGGAGGAACAGAGCGAGCTGCATTTCGCAGGATCTCTTTTTGCAGAATCGATGTTGATTTTTATAGAGGAGATTTCTGTTCCCGAAAACGTCATAATTCTCCAGCATAAAACTTGTTTCATTATTCTAAAACAGATTGACGTCAACGATGTAGGTCTATAATTGTGTGCGTATGATATATGGCTGTTCTTAAAAACGGGAATGACCTGCACTTTCTTCCGGTCGCTAGGTACCCTTCGTTGCTCAAGTGATCTACGGTAAATTACTGTTAGAAGGAGAGCAAGTTCTTTCGTATAATTTTTGTAGAAACTTATAGGTATCTGGCAACGGCCTTACCGCAGTGGATACATCGGTTCCCGTCAGATCACCGAAGTTAAGCGCTGTCGGGCGTGGCCGGCATTTGGATGGGTGACCATCCGGCCCACCATGCGCTGTTGCCATTTTTCGGGGTGCACTCAGCCTCTTGATGCCAATTCAGGAGCTACTCGACCGAACAGTAGCGGCTCCGGTCAAAGAAAACCATCATAACGACCGGGAAAACTGTGTGCTGACTACATGCCCTTCCTATCCGCATCCTCAGCTGAGGATGACACGGCGGTCGGATGGTCCCGATGGGCCACTTGTGGCTTGAAGACGGAGTGCTTTATAGGTCTATCATCTGGTTCTGACACCTTTCCACTGCTACGCGATTGTAGTTGTTTTGCTATTCCGCGATCGGTTATCTCAATATCTGCCATTTCACCGTTCGTGTGACTATTGATAGGAGGGACTGTGTTACGATCTTCCGCGGTGAAATAATTTCGGAAGACCAAATTCAGTATTTGGGCCTTGTCTCTATTTTCTTCCCTTTAGGTGCAAGTGTGGTAACTGCGTGAATAAATAGATGATTTTGATCCACTTTCGGCTTTTACACACGGCCAAAACCTCTTAGGGTTCTTACCCAGCTTCCATCGAAAAATTCTGGGAACATATCGAGACGCCACTCTTCACCCACAGGTAGCCTCCAGCGCGTGGGAGGGCCACGCACCTCTCGTCCCACCAGCGGGGAATTTTAGTGAACACAGACTTTCACCTACACCTGCGCTGTCCTTCTCCCGGAAATTCCCGATCAATAAAACACACAATGCAATTATTAAAGGTTGGATAGCGACATGTCACTAATCAGTGTTGTCATGCCTTTTAATCTAGTCCTCCTAGATATGGCTTTTCTCGATCATATGGCATATACCTAGAAAAAAGCGTTGGCGTTTTCTCTGTACTCGTGTTGTTGGCATCTCTTTCGCTAGTTTTAAGTTGTACGATTCATTTAAAGTCAAATATATATTACAATATCCTGTCTTAATGTTGCAAGGGGCTGCCATGATAGGTCAGGGGTGCACTACATAAAGGAAGCAGCTATTCGGGTAGCAGACTACTTGTACAATAGTACTCTGGTTGTTAGTTTGAGGTACTCTGGTGAACACTCGCCTGTCGATGCGCAAGTAGCGAAATCAGATCGCGTTCTGAGCAGACACTACGATTGTGAAAATTTTATCAGTGAATTGTCGAATTATTCGTAACACAGTTCTACTATTTTCTGCTCTCCCAGGAAATTTGTCGCGAACAAATATTTCTCAGGACCGAGAGCAAAAGATCCTGCCAAGAACCCGAGAAAATTCTGGTCCTACGTAAAACCGCCAAGCGGGTCGAAGACTTCTATCCAGTCTCTTTGACCAGTTTGGTGTATCAACAGAACATAGCAAAAGAAAGCTGAAGTTTTAAATTTTGCATTTAAGAAATCGTTCACGCGGGAGAATTATACAAACATACTGTCGGCTGACCATCGCACAGATTCCCATATGGAGGACATAGTAATAGGCATCCCTGGCGTAGAGAAGCAAATGAAAGAGTTGAAAACAAATAAGTCACCAAGTCGGGATGGAATCCCAAATCTGTTTTACTCTACGTCATTGGCCCATTACTTAGCTTGCATTCATCGCGAATCTCTCGCCCTGTGCAAAGTCCCAGGCGAATGGAAAAAAGCGCAGGTGACTCCTGCGTATAAGAATAGTAAAATAACTGACCATCAAAATTTCAGACCAGAGTACTTAACATCGGTTTGCTGCAGAATTCTTGAAAATATTCTCAATTCGAGTACACTAAATTTCCTTGAGATGGAAAACCTTTTATCCACAAATCAGCAAGGTTTGAGAAAGCAAAGTTCGTGCGAAACTCAGCCTGCCTTTTTTGGAATGTCAGTCGACGCCCCAGGATAAAGGAACAGCTAAAGTGCAGGCCATTTATCACAAGTCATTTGTTACTTCACACGAGTCCAACAATATTTTATTGCACAGATAGATCTTATAATTCAGCTGCCTGGCAAAATCACAATTCTTCTGATTTCTCTCATTCTCTCTTACCATCATAAATATAGAACATTTTTCAAACGTACATAAAAAAGGAAACTCTTCAGTTCAAATTTGCAGGTAAACAACACACAAATATGGTCAAGTAAATAAACAGAAAAAAAGAATAAATATTTTATACACTAGCCAATGATGAGTCACATAATTCTGAAAACGTATTTGATGAATCACAGAAGGCCGCCTGGCCAAAACACGTTTCCTATGAATTCTCTTACTCCTTCTTACGACCATAAATACAGAGCATTTTTCCAACCATACTTTAAAAATGGAAACTCTTCAATTCAGGTTTACAGGTTACAAATAGATTAAATACAAATAAATGAAAAAATAATTTTCTTATAACACTGGCCAAAGTGAATCACACAATTCTGAAAACATATTTGCTCAATCAGGGTAGTTTCTTGGACATATTCAAGATACTGACGTGGGAAAATAATAAAGTACCATTTAACAGTTGAGCATTACATCAATATTACAACCATTACGCTAAAAACCAAACTTCAGACAGGGAAACCACGGAAGGAGCAGGTCCGTCAGGCCAGGCCTGAATAAGATGGTTTAGAATAACGGGCACTACTGGGTAAATTACTTCCGATATCTACAAGATAGAAACTCAACGTATGAGGGACGATTGTATTTTAAGCACCACCAAGGGAAAATAAACTTTAGTTTGCTGCATAAATTGGAGCTTCATTCATGTACCTGTTCCTGCGAATAATGGATCTTAAATGGACAGTCAGGCAGTCGGAAAACGAATGAGAAAAAAAGTCGTGTGATACAATTAAGTGTTGACGATTTTCGGATTTTGTTCTTTACTTGTACTGTGAAACGTTCCTTTTTGACATATTTCATTACTCTAGATTAACTGGAAGTACCCTATAGATTTGTTTGCGAGTATCAAAATACACTAATGGCCATTAAAATTGCTACACCAAGAAGAAATGCAGATGATAAACGGGTATTCATTGGACAAATATACTAGAACTGACATGTGATTACATTTTCACGCAATTTGGGTGCATAGATCCTGAGAAATCAGTACCCAGAACAACTACCTCTGGCCGTAATAACGGCCTTGATACGCCTGACCATTGAGTCAGAACTTGGATGGCGTGTACAGGTACAGCCGCCCATGCAGCTTCAGCACGATACCACAGTTCATCAAGAGTAGTGACTGGCGTATTGTGATGAGCCAGTTGCTCGGCCACCATTGACCAGACGTTTTCGGTTGGTGAGAGATCTGGAGAACGTGTTGGCCAGGGCAGCAGTCGAACATTTTCTGTATCCAGAAAGGCCTGTACAGGACCTACAACATGCGATCGTGCATTATCCTGCTGAAATGTAGGGCTTCGCAGGGATCGAATGAAGGGTAGAGCCACGGGTCGTAACACATCTGAAATGTAACGTCCACTGTTCAAAGTGCCGTCAATGCGAACAAGAGGTGACCGAGACGTGTAAGCAATGGCACCCCATACCATTACGCCGGGTGATCCTTTCAAAATGGTTCAAATGGATCAGAGCACTACGCGACTTAACTTCTGAGGTCATCAGTCGCCTAGAACTTAGAACTAATTAAACCTAACTAACCTAAGGACATGACACACATCCATGCCCGAGGCAGGATTCGAACCTGCGACCGTAGCGGTCGCCCGGTTCCAGACTGTAGCGCCTAGAACCGCACGGCCACTCCGGCCAGCAGTGATCCTATAGGGGTTCCGTTTTTACCGACTGACGTATAGAATCCAAAAAATAAAGTCACCTGAAAAGCCTCGCACAGAAGTGCCACAGTAACGGTGACTGGTGAGAGTACAGTTTTTAGACGTGGAGGCCAGCACGCCCCCGCAACATTATATGTCCACACACAGTAGCATCTCTACCACCAAAACGATAATGTTCGTCAACGTTACCAGGTGTATTACGTGCTTCCCCCTCTCGCAGTATGAGGGTATATGCAGAAGTTACTTTCATCTTTAAGTTACGCGCACCAATGTATTAAACTTCCTTGCAGAGCGCTTTCTCGATGCAGTTTTGCCTTAGAAATGATAAAACGTGCGTACGTCGACAGATCGGCGATTGTCGAAGACATCTGCCGACTACGTTCCCGTAAGTTGTTTGAACACTTTATTCTCCGGAAGAAACTCAAGCTCAATGCCATAAGTGGATCGCTGCCGCTTTGAATGCAGGCTGTTTGGAGCCCATTTCAGATATTGGTGTAGATAACAGGACTGCTTAGTATTCAGCCGCTGACGATCGTCATCACATCCAGTGGCCTCCCATGATTTTTGGCCAATCAGTGTACTGCTCAGGAAAGCGACGTCAGCTTCCCTCGATCGTTTCTCGTCCGGAATAAATTATGTTCCAAAGTGGCAATCAGCAGCGCCGAGTGGGCGTAATAGTGTCCGTGGCCGCAGGGAAGCCATCAGAGCTGGAGTGATTCGGCGTTAGTCAGCCTCTGGCTTGCGCAGCTACAGCAATTTCCGAGCCATCCAGCGTGTTTCCTTCGCCGCCGCTGGCGGTGGAGCACGTGCTGTAGGCCCGAGGCTAGGGGGCGTGTCGCAACGCATGATCGCTCAAGTCGGCTGGCTGCCTTTGGACTCCGCGAGGTCGGCGAACGCTACGAACGGTGGCGCTCTCCTGCAACGCCTCGTCTAGCCTCCAGGGGACAGGCGGGCAACGTTGCTCGTTGTTGGCACTGGGCTCATGGGCTACTTGCGTTTTACCTCCATCACTCCTTTTTCGCTCTTATGCCTATACAGAGGGTAGACAATGAGACGTGGGACTTAGGGATAGCACGGAAATGTGTGGACAGGACCTAATCAGTTACCGTTGGTTGCACGGCTGAAGGCCTTATTACGAAAGAATTCAAATTATTTGTCGGCTGAAGGCCACTAGCAATACTTCAGAACAATTAGCGTCTGAAGGCCTGAATTAGAAGTGAGGAAGACAACTACACGTTGAAAATACCAAAAAAATTTCAAAACAGTCATTAAAAAATTGACTGTAACACAAAGTACACTGACGGCAGAAGGCCGTATTAAGAAAGAATTCAAATTATTTGTCGGCTGAAGGCCACGAGCAATACTTCGGAACAATTAACGGCTGAAGGCCTGAATCACAAATCAGGAAGACAATTACACGTTGAAAATACCAAAATCATTTTTTTTAAAACAATCATTTTTTAAAAAATTGACTAACACAAGCTACACTGACAGCTGAAGGTCTTTTTAAGAAGAATTCAAATTATTTGTCAGCTGAAGGCCACACGCAATACGAATTAATGAAAACAAAATATTATTTTTAAACAATTGACATAATCAGACCAAATAGAGAAGGGAGTGATACACAGACAGTGCTCTAATGATCGACCTGAGAAAAGTCCCTGCAGCTGCGTAAGCGGTGAGACAGGCAGCCAAGAGTTAAGCTCACTTAACGGGATGGAAACTCAAACGCCGCCCAGCACACTCGCAAAATCCACCCGAGATGCGATAACCAATACCACGATATAATAACAGTTAGCATCGTCAAATGACAAGCATTTAATTACACAAGTTGGCTCCACCAAATCCTAGTACGCAGACAGGGTTAAGACAAAACTGACTATTCAAAATCTGACTAGATGCACATGGAACCACAAAAGACAATTCGACAAACAACTCAAACAATGCTAAAACAGTCACTGTACAGCAACAAGACGAATTGCACGTAGACATGAACGCTAATAACACAGAAACGGTCGAAAGACCAGATACACGTCGTCCACTGAGACGACCGGTGTAGCAAACCATCCGGTCGCTGCCAATCAAGTCTGGCAAGGGAAATGTGTGAGTATAAAACCGCCAACTGACAGCTTGATGACATGAGGTCACTTCGACGAACGGACACACACACACACACACACACACACACACACACACACAGAAGCGAAAGTTGCTCTACTCGAATATAATGATCCATTCAACTTAAACTCGCTGAATCCGGTCCTCGACGTGGTCGTGCACTCTCGCGACCATATCCTTCCTCGGGCAGTGCATATATCGCCAACTCCCTTTCCCAATACTCGCGCTCTCGGACCTCACTGCTGCTCCGTCCCCACTGAACTCCGACACACGACGACCCGGAAAGACTAGATGTCGCTCCAAAGGTAGTACCACAGTACTCGCTATCGATAAACAGCGCTGCTGCCACTCACGGACAGACAAAGCGAGCAAACGTAGTGGCGCCAGTGAACGAACTAAGAAAACTAGAGTTCACGATCCGAACACACGATGCCAATCTGTCAACTGCACAAACACGAGCCGGAGCACGGCTCAGACAAAACTATGGAAATACCAATAAGACAAACATTAGCATCCCTAAACTGTAGCCGGCCTGTGTGGCCGTGCGGTTCTAGGCGCTTCAGTCTGGAACCGCGTGACCGCTACGGTCGCAGGTTCGAATCCTGCCTCGGGCATGGATGTGTGTGATGTCCTTAGGGTAGTTAGGTTTAAGTAGTTCTAAGTTCTAGGGAACTGAGGACCTGAGATGTTAAGTCCCATAGTGCTCAGAGCCATTTTTGAGCCTAAACGGTGTAGCAAACCCAATCGCACTCAAAATAGCTTCCAGTCCTCTCGGAATGGATAATAAATGGTTTCAAGAATATGTTATACCGTTCTTCCTACGAAATAGTGGCAAGTGTAAGTAACGATGGTGGAGGAAGACTGCGATCACGCATCCTTCTCTCCAAAGTAGACAGCAGAAACTTAACAATTCTGAGATGCGATGGCCATTGGAGAATCGACAGTTTATCCTCATGCTCACAAAACCATTCCTGAACGATGTGAGCTTTGTGAACACGTGCCCTGTCGTCATGGAACGCAGCATCATCACATGAGAACAAACATTGTACTAGGGGGCGGACTTGACCAGACAAAATGGTCACATAATTCTTGGCAGCAATGTGACTATGCAGAAAAACAATGTTGGCCGTGGAAAACCACTATACGGCTGCCCAAATCATCATCAAATCCCCACCTTGTGCCACTCTCGTGGTGTAAACTCGGCAAAAAGTTGGAAGAAAGTGTGAAACAAGACTTATCCGACCGACTGCTACGTAGTCCACGTTTTATTGCTTCGGCACCTCGTTTTCCTGTTACGGGCATTTGAATCAGTAATGAGATGTTTTGGAATTCCAGCTCTCCCAGCAACACGCTGCTTATGGAGCTCCCTGTGTGTTGTTTGGGTGTTGACAGGGTTCACGAGACCGACTTTCAGTTCTACAGTGACCTTTTGCAGCAGTTGTCCCCTATTTTTTGTCACAGTCCTCTACGACGACCGTCGTGATCATTCGACACACACTTGCGTCCGTGTTGTAACTTAGCGGAAGGTGTTTTTTCGCTTTCTCTGTATGGGGTATAAATCTTCGATGCGATACTTCTTGAAACACCGAACATTTCGGCAACCTAGGTTATGAAAGCACCAACCATACGAGCACCGACAAACTCTCTAAGTTCGGTTTCGCTTATCTCCGATATGATGCACTCACGACTACGAAGTGCAGTGTTCTGACCCCGCCTGACACTTGCAAAGTATTGTGGACACTGCATACGTGACGTTCGTGGGCAAATGCAAGAGCTCAACCTATAGGCTTGGTTTAGTCTGCATTTGTGTTGAAGCATGTACACTACTGGCCATTAAAATTACTACACCAAGAAGAAATGCAGATGATAAATGAGTATTCATTGGACAAATATATTATACTAGAACTGACATGCGATTACATTTTCACGCAATTTGGGTTCATAGTTCCTGAGAAATCAGTACCCAGAACAACCACCTTTGGCCATAATAACGGCCTTTATACACCTGGGCATTGAGCCAAACAGAGCTTGGATGGCGTGTACAGGTACAGCTGTCCATGCAGCTTCAACACGATACCACAGTTCATCAAGACTAGTGACTGGCGTATTGTGGCAAGCCAGTAACTCGGCCACCATTGACCAGAGGATTCCAGTTGGTGAGAGATATGGAGAATGTGCTGGCCAGGGAGCAGTCGAACATTTTCTGTATCCAGAAAGGCCCGTACAGGACCTGCAACATGCGGTCGTGCATTATCCTGCTGAAATGTAGGGTTTCGCAGGGATCGAATGAAGGGTAGAGCTACGGGTCGTAACACATCTGAAATGTGCCGTCAATGCGAACAAGAGGTGACCGAGACGTGTAACCAGTGGCACCCCTTACCATCAAGCCGGGTGATACGCCAGTATGGCGACGACGAATACACGCTTCCAATGTGCGTTCACCACTATGTCGCCAAACACGGATGCGACCATCATGATGCTGTAAACAGAACATGGATTCATCCAAAAAAATGACGTTTTGCCATTTTTTCAATCGGGTTCGTCGTTGAGTACACCATCGCAGGCGCTCCTGTCTGTGATGCAGCATCAAGGGTAACCGCAGCCATGGTCTCCGAGCTGATAGTCCATGCTGCTACAAATGTCGTCGAACTGTTCGTGCAGATGGTTGCTGTCTTGTAAACGTCCCCATCTGACTCAGGGATCGAGACATGGCTGCACGATCCGTTGCAGCCATGCGGATAAGATGCCTGTCATCTCGACTGCTAGTGATACGAGACCGTTGGGATCCAGCATGGCGTTCCGTATTACCCTCATGAACCCACCGATTCCATATTCCGCTAACAGTCATTGAATCTCGACCAACGACAGCAGCAATGTCGTGATACGATAAACCGCAATCGCGATAGGCTACAAGTCGACCTTTATCAGGGTCGGAAACGTGATGGTACGCATTTCTCCTCCTTACACGAGGCATCACAACAACGTTTCACCAGGCAACGCCGGTCAACTGCTGTTTGTGTATGAGAAATCGTTTTCAAACTTTCCTCGTGTCAGCACGTTGTAGGTGTCGCCACCGGCGCCCACCTTGTGTGAATGCTATGAATAGCTTATCATTTGCATATGGCAGCATCTTCTTCCTAGCGGTTAAATTTCGCGTCTGTAGCACGTCATATTCGCGGTGTAGCAATTTTAATGGCCAGTAGTGTACATTACTTTTTTGCGCAAGAATAGGTTAAGTTCTGAAAAGTGGAGGCTCTTTCTTTTCCCATTGTTATATTTACAAATAATACTACTATTTTCACATTTTCTTCGCAACGAACTTCATAAGACAGTAAATATACTGTGAGGTTTAGGTTAGTATGCCCAATTTTTAAATACATACATTCACGAAGATTGAACAGTGGAAAAGCCTTGTGTGGAGTGACAAATCACGGTACACAATATGGCCATTCGATGGCAGGGTGTGAGTATGGCGAATGCCAGGTGAACGTCATCTGCCAGCGTGCGCGGTGCCAGCAGCAAAATTAGGAGGCGGTGGTGTTATGGTGTGGTGATGTTTTTCATGGAGGGGGCTTGCACACCTTGTCGTTTTGCATGGCACTATCACAGCACAGGCCTACATTGATGTTTTATGCACCTTCTTGCTTCCCCCTGTTGAAGAGCAATTCGGGGATAGCGATTGCAACTTTCAACACTATCGAGCACCTCTTCATAATGCACGACCTGTGGCGGAGTGGTTACACGAAAATAACATCCCTGTAGTGGACTGGCCTGCACAGATTCTGTCTTGAATACTGTAGAATGGGATGTTTAGGAAGGCCGACTTCGTGCCAGGCCTCACCAAGTGACATCGACACCTCTCCTCAGCGGAGCACTCCGTGAAGAACAGGCTGCCATTTCCCAAGAAACCTTCCAGCACCTGATTGAACGTATGCCTGCGAGAGTAGAAGCTGTCATCAAGGCTAAGGGTGGACACCAACACCGTACTGAATTCCAGCATTACCGACGGAGGGCGCCACGGACTTGTAAGTCGTTTTCAGCCAGATGTCCGGATACTTTTGATCACATAATGTATTACAGCGTGCAAAGAGGCGTTCAAGCAATCATTTTTCCCGCTCTCCATACAGGAACAGAACTGAAAAACTGTTACTATACGAGCTGCTCCCTGCCATGCACTTCACAACGGTTTTCCGAGTATGGATGAAGGTCATTTCCCTGGGTGATAGTTATTAATGAATTTTAGGCACATGAAACATCAGCAGTCAGAGGCTAACTCTGGTAGATTAGTGTGACCCATTATCAGGCAGGACAATCAGCGTGGAAGATGTGGCAACGTCTGCAGGCAACCTGTGTCGTACATGAGTTGGTTGCATCCGGGCTGGATTAGACCAAGTGCCTAACAACAATGTTTCTGAAATATTTATCGCTATTATTCATGACCGTAGTGGAGAGAACTTTCAGAAGAATTTAAAAAGCTTCATCCCACGAATGTAATCAACTAGTGGCCTTTATAAATAAACCTATTTTCTTCCCTGGCCTTCTGCAAACTTTCGGTCAGGCTCTTTGCCTCATTTTGAAGGGCAACTCGGATTTTAAATCCTGCCAAGCAAATTGTTTTTGTCAACTTTCGTTGCTGTCGAGCTACATGGTCTTTTCCGACGTTCAAGCGCATACTTACGAAACATTGTCACATTGGAAACATTGGTGATCACGAAGTAGATGAAGTTTAGGAATTCTGCTACCTAGGGAGCTATGTAACCGGTCGCGGACGGAGCAAGGATGACATAAAAATCAGAGTAGCACTGGCAAAAGGGCATTACTGGCCAAGAGAAGTTTACTTGTATCAAACATAGGTCTTCATTTCAGAAAGAAATTTTTGATAATGTGCTTTTGGAGCACAGCATTGTATGGTGGTAAATCATGGAAAAGAATAAAAGCGCCGAGATGTGATGCTACAGAAGAGAGTAGAAAATTAGGTGGTCAGGTAAGGTGAGGAACGATGAAGTTCTCCGCAGAATCGGCGAAGAAAGAGACACACGGAAGAATCTGACAGTAGGGACAGAAAAATAGGACATTTGTTAAGACATCGGGGATTAACCTCTATGGTACTGGAGGCAGCTGTAGGGGAAGACAGAGATTGGAATACATGCAACAAATGACTAAGGGTACAAGTGCTACTCTGAGATGAAGAGGTTAGCTCAGGAGAGGAATTTGTGATGGGTCCCTGTACTGTCCTCTGCCTGTACCAACGGGGGCTCTCAGATTTTGTTATCAGAGCTCTGTCTTGTCCAGTGAACACTTTCAATTATCTATTATCCAACAATAAACATGACGCCCGTTCCGTAACTGAAACAGAGCTCTATGATGCGCAAATGTCGTCATTTTCTGCCCATACGATTTCTGTTTTTGTCTGCTGCTGGTGCACCCAGTTTACAGACATTTTGTAAGTATGCCGTGAGAACCTATCAGTTTTCAGTTGCATCCCCTGTGACCTGGACGCAAGCACTGATACTGTTGGGAATGGTGTCATAATGATGCTCCATCCTCTCCTGGGGCAAGCCGGCCCACAACCGTTGTAGCTGGTCCTTAACATCTTGGATACTGGTACTGGGACAGAGTTGACGTTCCAGCTGGTACCAAACATCTTCTATCGGAGGTGCATTTGGGGATCCTCCTGACCACAGAAGGACCTCACCATCACTCAGACAGTTCATAGAGATATGCCACGTGAATGCGAGCATTGTCCTGTTGAAAAATGCCACCACGATACTGCCGCATGAGAAGTAACAATACATGAGGACGCAGGATGGCCACGATGTACCGTTGATCCATCATAGCTCCCTCAGTCACTACCAGCAGTGGCGCGAAGTCATGTCCTGCGGCACCCCGTGCCCTTATACCAGGAGTAACATCGCAGTCTCTTTAAAACATTGGAATGAGAGGAACTCGTCCCAAGTCACCGCCATATTCGCCGACGATATTTCTCTCGGGTAAAGCAGAATTACGACTGACCGCTGAACACAGCGCGACGACATGCAACAGCAGTTCATGCTTCCCGGTCACAGCAGCGGTCGACACGGGTAGAACAATAATTGTCTAGTCCGGTTGCTGCTAACCTCTAACCAACGGTGCAGGATGACACGGAATGTCGCATGGACTCCATTAATTGTTCTCGGATGGCTGACGACGCGTTACGTTCCCATGCAGTCTAACATCGGGCCACTGTAATGACTGAATGCCTCACAAATATGGGTAGCGCACGATTCGACTAGCCAGCCCAATGGAGACCCACAATAAGACCCCTTTCAAACTCTTCAACGTACTGATAACGCTGTCTCTCACGAGTACGCGAAATCTCCTTGTCCTTCACAGTGATCGTTCCACATCTGACACAGTTGAAGCCCCTTTTTACACTCTGCTTCACCTGGTAACAACACTAAATAGGAACAGCGCGAATCCACTTTATTGGCTGTCCAATCTGTCACAGAGAACAACACTAAATAGGAACAGCGCGAATCCACTTTATTGGCTGTCCAATCTGTCACAGAGAATTGCAACTTAAATAATTTACATGCCTGTCGATGGTGCGTGCACGTAAAAAGTTATAGTGACATCCGACCATGTTTTCTAGGTGCTTCACTTTTTTTTCAGGCAGTGTACACGTGTAAATCATATTATCTTTTCATGGTAGCTAAGATCTTCTACGTTGTTAGGCCGCGTAATGTCCTCTTGAAATTTATTCTTCATTCTCGACTTTTCGGCCACTGTTCAGCTAACCGGAGACACCAGAACGTTCTAAAGACGGCCTCAGTAGCGGGTTCGAGACGTTAATTGTGAAGAAGAAATTTGAAGAGGAACTTGAGGGGGCCTATAATATTTTACCCTAGGCGACAATAGGCACGGAAGCTGGAAATTTGCATAGTATTTTAGTATATCCTGGTACAGAAGGTGAATGCAGAACAAAATGTTTCCTTTTAACTTTCATTATTCAAAAGGTTACATTTACCGGGTTCGAATCATTACGACTCATCGTCAGACGGCTTTCATGCTTTCATTACAACATGTGCTGCGTTTTTTACTGATTAGTTATCGTGAAATGTTGGTTTGGAGTACTTGTTTTCATATTTATTGTCTAGCAGACAACGTTTGTATTTTTCGCCGCATTCACATCATTGAACACACAAACTTGCAGAATTGAGCGCTTCAGATTTGTCACTGAATGCATTTCCACTATATTTCTATTGTTGCACACGTAAATTTGTATCACTGAGCACTCCAGCTTAGTCACAGAATAGACCTCTAACATGCACCGCATGTTTTGATAGATACATAGTGTTTGTAAACACTTGTTTGTTTGTTGAAGAATACACCGAAAGGAACATACTGTCAATACTGTAGCTGCTAAGACACAATGCAAGTATTTTTTTAAATGTTGAAATTTGTCAGCTTCGTCGCTCGCTAAGCGGCTGGTGAAATGTAATCGTCAAAAACTTTAAATAATAAACAATCACATGGGGAATAGGGAAAATCAACCAAGATAAAAGACTGCCACCAAAAACAGCAACAAATAATAAACCAATCATACCAAATGAACCCTGCCGTAGCTGTAGCAGACAGCGCATGCGCAACACGGTAGGCACATGTCCTTGGTATGCGGCACATTCATAAACAGGTAATACATCACAACGCGATTGTAATTTGTAAAGCGAATTTTAGTTTCCATTGATAGCTTCTCTGACACAATTGTTCATAGTTACTATTCGCTAGAATTTACAGCTCATTTAATATACATAATAACTAGCAGTTGCCTTCGCGTTATCGCTAATTTTAGCAATGGAAATAAAACCGAATTAATTTTCTCTGTGAGTTCTTGATGTATACCTCCTACCAGCATCTGTCTTTGTGCATGATCTAGAGATTCAAAGTAATTTTTAGTACAATTAATGTTTTCAGCCTTGCAAAAATTAAATACAAAGAAATGCAATCGAAATCGCCTATTTCTCATGAAAAGCTACATATGTGCTTTTTATGATTTAATTTCTTGGACATTCATTCCAACGATGTCTACATTTCGTTAAAAACTGTTTAAACATTAGAAGAAATGATAAATAACTAATACAGTTCAATGAATTGCAGTTCAGACGATGGTAGTTGAGCTAATTTAAGTTCACAACAAAATCAGAGTAAGTTCCAAGCGCAAGGGTAACATGTATAGTTACAGCTTTCAGTGACAAAGCACATGCTGTAAATATTTTGGTTAAACGAAGGAGGGAGCAAATGCTTAACCTTAAGCAGTGTGGAAAGCCAGTTTCGTTTCCTAAAATATGAGTATGAAGGTTTACATGAAATACGAAATATGTACCAAAATGAAACTCACAAAAGTGTAAAAGAAAAAGTATTCTAGAGATTTAGAACTGCTCGTGAGAGTCAAGCCCACCGTTACCAAGGGAGATCTACGAGACTGGGCGCTCTGAATTGCAAGGGAGATCGACGTTACTGATTTTCAGGTTTCTTCGACCTGGTTAAACAGATTCAGGAAATTGTACGGGAACGGAAGCCGCAAAATTGCGAAGCTTACCTCATGTAAACATATAGAGGAGACGTCATTCAAATGGCTCATATGGCTCTGAGCACTATGGGATTTAACATCTGAGGTCATCAGTCCCCTAGACGTCATTCATAGGTAATACTATAGAGGAGTGGTTCTCAACCTTTCTGCGACCATTACCCCTGAGTGTACGCAGATATTACCTACTATCCCGTCCCCCTTCCTCTCACCACCATTATCAACATTAACGTCTAACTGAATTTTACAATGAACAAGAATTTTCTTCGAATGATTATTCCTAGAAGCCTTTTTATAGGATGATAAAACAGTTAACAGTGCATTGTTATTGCTATCTGCAACTTCTTCTCTGTAAAGAAAACACATATCCCCAATGAGGGTATACACTTGTTACAAAACATGCTTTTCTGCACCTCTCTTCTCGTTGCCAATACTGGCTTCACCCACATCCTGCACCTCCATTACAATCAACCACGTTAAAGTGTACTCACTATATTTTGTACATCATTTGACTGCTGGACTGCTTACTTCTGAACTGGCAGAAACTGGAAGACTTTAGGCTGCCAATGCTTTGTGTATTATATTTAAGTGTTTGTGATGTTTATGTCTCAATTTCACTGTCATAGATACACGGTCAAAGTACGAAATATGTATACAGCGGGTGGACTACGTCAGGAAGGTGTCCACACATTGAGTCACCCGTTAAGGCTATTATTTTAAAAAGTGTAATTATTTTTATCGTACGTGATCAGTATTCCAGTCTTACAAAATAGGGAGAGAAAACTTCTCGTTATCCCATAAACGGTGCATATAAAGCCAATCAGTCAAGTTTAGTACAAACCACACTTCATCATTTCGAGAGAGAAAAGACAGAGTCACTTGAGCAGTTGATGACTGCTATGAAACATCCGTATACAACAATGCCAGTGATTTTTCTTTAGAAACATCAAGGCAAACATGGTCAGAAATTGTTTTAAAAAAGTACTGTTTACTTGCAAAAGTCTTGTAATCGATTCACCAAAATGTGGAAGATGAGAGAGAATATTTTCAACATTACATCTGAAACGTCTTCTTACCATTTGCAGGAAATAATTCATAGCTTTTGTTAGACTCTTGGCCTCGACATAACGACACCTCTTTAGGAGGATGACGAAAAAACTAATAAAATTCTGATTCCGCCCAGAACTAATAGTGTGAATCAGCCATTCGATAAAAAAATTCCAACAGTGTAAAGCATTTCTCATAAAAGTGTCGGACAGTATAATTTCCGATAGCTCTCTGTCATTTCAGGTTTATCAGAGAAACACACTTTACGAATTTGGCCAAGTATACCTTTTACGCAGCAGAATATTCAGAACAACGGCCACGAACATTTCTTACTCCATTCCAGTTGCGTCTAAATAAAACGAGTAATTTCTTTGAAATGCCCGAGTGCATTAATTCTTTTCCGTTATCAGGTGTGCGGGATCTAGGGAAAATGTTTGGTTTCGTCATCCAGTAGACACTTTGCATTTTTGTGACGACTACAAGGAATAAACAAGGAACTGTTTCGTTGTTAACAAAATATTAATTAGTCAAAAATTATCATAATAACTGTGTTATAGGAATTGTTATAAGCTATTTAAAAGTCCCGACTGATGGAAGTCGCCTATAATGGAACATTGTACGCTGGCCTGATTTTCTTTCCTTTTCTAATCACTTGTGTAACAATTGCATCTACAACAGTTTAGCCGTCGATATGAACTGCAAGTTATTAAGAAATTAATGATTTGAGACATTTTTGGTATCGTTTAAGTGCTTGAAATTCACTTTTGTGCACTTTGGACTCCGGCTACGCAGCGCTACGTTCTCCTGCCACGCCTGCGTCTGCTTGTTCACTGATTCGGGCGGCAGGGATGCAAAAAGCGGGATTATAAGCGGTTCTTCGTATGAAAAATGAGTTATTTTAACGTTTTTTGAAGAATACTTGCACTATGGCTCAGCAGCTAAAATTTTGACAGTACATTTATTTCGGTGTTTTCATCCGTGTGAAAAATTCCAGGTTAGACCATTCCCTCGTTAGTAAATCCTACTAAAACTTAAAGAAACGCAATAACAAAACTGTGGTTTAAAACGCATGAACTAAAAATTATCCTCAATAAATTTAATAGTGCATGATTTTAACTAAACACCTATTGCGAGACATTGTTACGTTACAACCTTTCATCAAGATCTTGAAACTCTCGATCTAAACGGCCATGTAATGCCGGAAATGTATATTTGTATATTATGAAGAAAAGAATAGCAAGGCCTGTGGTTTGAACTATGCGCTGGAATCCTATCAGGCAGTGTTCCAAAAAAATATAAGGTTATTTGGTTGATTAAATGTGTTGCCCCCCTGTACAATTGCTGTGTAATTCACTGTTAGCGATTTGAGAGACCACACATCTACCTGCAATTCGCACAAACATCTACAAGAAAAGTCTTAGAAAGAAACTCTGTCTCATCTAAAGGAGTTGTGAAACTTATTTTCTCGCGAAAAAGAGAAACACTCTTCTAAAACAAAATGTAGAAATCTTATCAGTGATTGTCATTCACGCAATTAACTCCGCGAGAAGTGCATATCAGCGAAAACCTGCCACTCTGTGGGGATGTCACCGTTATCACAACAAATACAAGCTTATCATTTATCGAAAACAGATACCCTCAAGTGGCGCACATCTGCTCGGTCTTTATCTCAACAAGATGACCAAGCTGTCCATAACTGAGATTGTCCTAAAAGCCACCTTCTTCTGTGGTTGACAGTTTCATTGCGTTACACTAATGTTCATTGTGGCATCTATACGAATCATTGAGTTACAATAGTCGTGGAGGATACTTGCAAAAACCACTAGTTGTAAGTCTGTCAACCCAGACGAGAAAACTGGCGGTGCTTGGAACAGGAAACGAGTACTGAAAAATGTGACATTTTCTTCTTGTCTTTTTTATGAGCTTCTCCACAGCACCCATGAAGGCTAGCTGCGCACAGAATAAGTATTTGTTTCAAACCCAAATAAAGACTGATGCAGGAAAACCTACTTCGTAGAAGAGTTCTTACTTTTTCTGCGACTTCTGAAGTCATTACGTATCAAAATACTGTTTAACGGAGTACTAGCTCCAATAATATTAAATCTGAAGTAACAGTTGGATGTTTGCATTAGCTTCTCTGTTCGCCTGTAGAGATTTACAAATATTTTTAAAAATATATTCAACACGGACTTAGGAAAAATCATTCTTTACTGACGCAAAGTGTTGAGTACTATCGACAAGGGATTTCAAATTGATTCTGTATAGACACTTTACTGTATGGTTACCCAACTGCAGAGCAGTAACTACAAGCAGTCACTTCAATAAAATGTGCAGGAGTATGCGTACAGAGCTTTTTAACGCGGAACGAACACATAAAATTAATCGCGAGTAAGACATATGCCAGCCTGAGATTCTTTGGAGAAACTCTCAGGAAATGTATTCCATCAACAAATCAAGTAGCTTACGAAACACTCGTTCGACCATTGCTTAAATATTGCTCGTTAGTATAGGATCCGTACCAGACAGGATTGATTGTAGAAACAGAGAAGTTCCAAAGAAGAGAAGCGAGCTTCGTTACAGGTTCACTCAGTAAGCACGAAAGTGTCACGGAGCTGATCAATGATACGACACGCCAAGTCATTTTCCTTGGCGGAAAGACTGCAGCAAGTCTATCCACTCTATTGGTGCCACTGAGGAGGTGCTGAAAGGATAAGGAACAGGTAACATTTTGCAAGTCGCCATTACTGCTCTGCCATTACTGTCCTGCGATATCTAAATGAAAGCTAAATGAAAGAATGAAGCGGCGGGTAGTACACAGGCCACATTTCTACTGTAATGAAAAGAAGTTCAGTTCTCTTTTTCCTTTTCTGAAACTATACCTCAATATCCTTACGCTATATCGGGAAATGAAGGAATGCTAAACGGTAGCGTCCGATCTAAGGTCTCTTAAGGACTACCAGTACGCTTGGAGAAGATTAGCGAAGAAAATGGCGGTGACCTTTCCAGTGGAACCACTCAGATATCTGCCTGATGTGATTTTGTCCAATCTACAGTATCTCTAGATGGTAGACTCGGTAGCTCCCCAATGCGAATGCTGTACTACCTTGCTATGTATGGTTCAAATGGCTCTAAGCACTATGGGACTTAACACCTGAGGTCATCAGCCCCCCAGACTTAGAACTACTTAAACCTAACTAACCTAAGGACATCACACACATCCATGCCCGAGGCAGGATTCGAACCTGCGACCATAGCAGCAGCGCGGTTCCGGACTGAAGCGCCTAGAACCGCTCGGTCACAGCGGCCGGCTTTGCTATGTATGTTATAATTAACTAAGTCGTAGTTGATATCGTTCCACAAAGAGAGAAGCTCTTTAGTGACCAGATGTTGGTAACTTTTGGATCAACGTTTCCTTTTCTTTTTTTTTTTTTTTTTTTTGCAAATCTGCATCTATATGGCTACACTCCAAAACAAATTTAAGTCCAGAGGGTTCACCGAACCACCTTTATAATAATTCTCTGTTGTTCCACTCTCGAAAAGCACGCGGAAAAAACTTATGCCTATATCTCTCCGAGCGAGCTCTGATTTCCATTGTGTTATTATAGTGATCGTTTCCCCCCAAAGTAGGTCGGCGTCAACAAAATATTTTCGCATTTGGAGGAGAAAGTTGCATTCGGAGGAGAAAGCTGGTGATTGAAATTTCGTGAGAAGATCCCGCCGCAACGAGAAACGCCTTTGTTTTAATGATACCCACCACAAATCGTGTATCATGTCCGTAACACTAAAAAAATGGCTCTGAGCACTATGGGTCTCAACTTCTGAGGTCATCAGTCCCCTAGAACTTAGAACTACTTACACCTAACTAACCTAAGGACATCACACACATCCATGCCCGAGGCAGGATTCGAACCTGCAATCGTAGCGGTCGCACGGTTCCAGACTGTAGTGCCTAGAACCACTCGGCCACTCTGGCCGGCTTTTGAAGAACTGTTCAGATGTTCAACTGAAATATATTATTAAGTCCACGGAAAAGTCTGATTTAGTATTTAGCAGGTGTGATTTGTTTCTAAATCATTCTAATAATGACACCAGTTTACGCGATAGGAAAGTATAATGATGTGCCCCGACCGTATAGTGAAATTCATTCACAATATAATAAATCGGAAGATGTAAGTAGTTCCTTCTGTTGAAGTTTTACTTGTGCATGAACAGAAAAAGAACATCACATACGTCACAGGCCTGAGAGTGCTGTGACAAATAATGGTAGCGTCAGAATATAGGAGCACCGACGTGGCGTTGCTACGGTAACCACCGCCTGTGATGGAGCTTTCGACTTCAACATGGCACTTTATCAAAGACGTCCGATGATACAGAATACATCTGAGTAGCAGCAACAACAATATTATCTATCGATTTTCCGCTCCAGTTGCCACGCAAGGTTGTCACCACCGAAACAGTTACAGTACAATTACCTACAGATGACCATATTACAATTTTCGTACCATGTGTGTTTTTATTGTTTTGGGTGCATCCTCATGATGCACCCACGTATAACCTAAGTGAAACAAATGATGGAATATTCGGAAGTGCAAATTTAGGCGCTTGTCTTCAGTTTAAAGTATGAACAGAGGGCGCCATCCCCATATCGGATTATTCATTCTAAACACTCGAACTAGACCCGTACCTATCTGTGCAATAGATTTGTCCACATATGTTCTACATAACAATTCCTATCATTTTAATTCTGTTGTCAGTGGCTATCGGCATCTTTTGACAATACGACTAAGGTTTTATGCGATACTTTACATTGACGGCGATACACATGCACTGTCGTATCTTCCATAGTTCATTTTATCTAGGTTACGCGTACATACATCATGGGTAATGCTACCTAAAATTCAAGAAACTTATGGCAAGAACATCGTATTCTGGGATTATGAAGTCACACGGAGGTAATTGTAGTGTAATGGAAATCTGTCATGATAAATGGAAAACCTTGGACTGCAGCTGGAGTGGAAAATACATACAAAAAATACACATCATTATACAGTTTTAAATATGGCTGTTTCTCAGCAGCCGTATATAATTTTCAAATATAGGAATTACACAGCCAGCCGGTTGCAAGTAACTGTTTGGTACATTGACATAGGTTTCGACACCTCTAAGTATATCTTCATCGGAATGGTATCCTGAGAAACAATTACATTGCGAGAAAGCAAAGGTCAGAATTTATATCCGCTATGCTCAAATCAAAAATAAAATAAAACACGTTCCAGTCTTTAGCGCTTATGCCTAGCTAGAAACAACATCAGACATATATCGCTATTGCTTCTACTCCCTCATTTGAATTCTCCAGGTAAGGAATTATCCAGACAGAACTTTCCTGGTTATTCAGTATTCACGAACGTAATTCAGTCTTTCTAATCGTTTCCATTCACACACTGCACGTCCTGTTCAAGCTTCACTGCCTCTTTCACGTCTTCATTATCCTGTCTAATTATTAATGGACATGTGTGTAAAATTTTTCTTATTCGGGAACCCGCAGTCCTACAGAGGAAAAAAATAGTACTAAAAAGCCCACCCGCACATATGTGCCATAGACTTGGAATAACAGCACACTCAAAAGAATTAGTTCTAAGTATCTGTGAGGTTTCTTGCAATCTTGAGAATGAGATGTTCATGGACACATCCTTCGATGTCAATTTTAGATGGTGTAACTTCATGTGCGTAGTACAGTGAAACAGTGAGAGGAAGCATCAACAACTTTACTAACCGCCCCAACAATTTACGCTTCTATCGAACGTTCTTATTTTCGACGGTTTACATGTGTTTGTTTGCCGAATTTCGAACAATTGTGGGATCAACCTCCTAGAACTCCCTAGAGCTGAGGTTTCACCTAAAATTCAGTTCCTTGTAAGTTAGAAGAAAAAAAATAATTTGAACAGTTGCAACAGAGAAGAATTTTGAGAACTGCTTGGTAGGACTAGAAAACAGTTCAGTTCCATAGCCAAAGCTGATTTAGCAGCGGAAGCGTATTTTCATGAGTGTACTTTGTGCTACACCAATGGCTCTTGCCCCAGTCACACAGCTTAGCATTTTGCAGTAAACAACTCAGCGGCGTAAATCAGATTAAGCCGAATAAAAGCAGAAATATCGCGTCATTGCCTCATTAAAGCAACGATGATCTTATTCCGAAATCAAGTGTCTTAGTTTTCATCAGCTGTACAGCTCTGTTATCAACCGACTGACAGATTATGGATTATGAGTCTTGAAGATATTGCTTTCTCATACCTACGTGACTCGCTTGAGGCATGGACCAACATAGGACAGCCTCTACAAAAATATTCGACTGCACATGAACCGATCGCTGTCTTTTTTGTGGTTTTTTTCCCATCAGTCCTCTGGTTTTATGCGGCCTGCCTCGAATTCCTCTCCTGTGAAAACCTCTTCATCTCACACTCAGAGTAGCGCTCACACCAAACATTCTCTATTATTTGTTGAATATGTTTTAATCTCCCCTGTAGTTTTTACTCTCTGCAGCACCCTCTAATATCGTGGAAGTTTTTCCCTATTCTATCCCATGTTCTTACCAGTTTTTTTCTATTGCTCTTTCTTCGTCGATTCCCTGGATAACCATCTCCTTTCTTACCTTAGCGGTCCATATAATTCTTAACATCCTTCTATAGCATCACACCTCAAGCGCTTCGATTATCCCCTATAGTCCATGATTCGCTTCAGTACATTGCTGAGCTCCAGGCGTGTATCCTTAAAGATTACGGCCAAAGGTTGATACTAGCAGCCTTGTTTTGCTCAGGAATGGTCTCTTCGCCTGTGCTGGTCTACTTACTTCCTTCGCCCTTCAGTTTTTTTCCAAGGTACCGGAATCCTTCATTTCGTTTACTTCGTGGTCACCAATTTCGATGTTAAGATTATCGCTAATCTCACTTCGGCTACTCCTCATCACTTTCGCATTTCTTCTGATAACTCTCAATCCATATTTCGCCCTCATTAGATCGTTCATTTCATTCAATATATTATGCAATTCTTTTTCAATTTCACTGAATTTTAATCTCAATCATTAACCTACCTTTTAATTACGTTATTGCTTCTTCAACGGACAGACTGAATTGTACGGGAGAAAGGCAAGGCGCGTGTCCTACACCCTCTACAATCCGAGAACTTCGTCTTTGGTCTATCACCCTTATTGTTCTTTCTTATTTATTGCACATATTGTATATTATCTGCCTTTCCCTAGAGCTTCCACCAATTTTTCTAAGCATCGAAATATATTCTCGAACGCTTTTCCTTCGTCAACAAGTCCTATGAGCGTTTCTAAATTTTCTGTTCTATTTTTCTGTACGTTATTCTTGTCAACGACTTGGATGCCTGAGCTGTTAAGTTGATGTGATAGTTCACTCCCTTACTACTCCAAAATTTTGTGGATATTTTTCCAGTCTCATTTCCTCCAACTCCGCGTGGTCTGAGGCGCCTTGCCAGGGTTCGCGTGGCTCCACCCGTGTGTAAGACTATGGACCGATGACCTCTGCAGTTTGGTCCCATAGGAACTTACCTCAAATTTCAAAATTTCCAAAGCTCTTTCAGACTTAAATATTGGATCCCCCAAGTGTTCCAGATAGGCCCCCAACTCTTGTTCTACCACGTGTTCTGCGTTTAACAGCAGAATTTCGCTCCACTCTGAACGTTGGCAACTTATTTCACCGAAAGTTGTTTTGATTTTTCTATAAGCTGAATCTGTCCTTCTGACGGCCATTTACTTTTCAAATTCTTCTCATTTTTCCTGCAACCATTTTGTCTTAACTTCCCTGCATTTCCTATATACACTCCTGGAAATGGAAAAAAGAACACATTGACACCGGTGTGTCAGACCCACCATACTTGCTCCGGACACTGCGAGACGGCTGTACAAGCAATGATCACACGCACGGCACAGCGGACACACCAGGAACCGCGGTGTTGGCCGTCGAATGGCGCTATCTGCGCAGCATTTGTGCACCGCCACCGTCAGTGTCAGCCAGTTTGCCGTGGCATACGGAGCTCCATCGCAGTCTTTAACACTGGTAGCATGCCGCGACAGCGTGGACGTGAACCGTATGTGCAGTTGACGGACTTTGAGCGAGGGCGTATAGTGGGCATGCGGGAGGCCGGGTGGACGTACCGCCGAATTGCTCAACACGTGGGGCGTGAGGTCTCCACAGTACATCGATGTTGTCGCCAGTGGTCGGCGGAAGGTGCACGTGCCCGTCGACCTGGGACCGGACCGCAGCGACGCACGGATGCACGCCAAGACCGTAGGATCCTACGCAGTGCCGTAGGGGACCGCACCGCCACTTCCCAGCAAATTAGGGACACTGTTGCTCCTGGGGTATCGGCGAGGACCATTCGCAACCGTCTCCATGAAGCTGGGCTACGGTCCCGCACACCGTTAGGCCGTCTTCCGCTCACGCCCCAACATCGTGCAGCCCGCCTCCAGTGGTGTCGCGACAGGCGTGAATGGAGGGACGAATGGAGACGTGTCGTCTTCAGCGATGAGAGTCGCTTCTGCCTTGGTTCCAATGATGGTCGTATGCGTGTTTGGCGGCGTGCAGGTGAGCGCCACAATTAGGACTGCATACGACCGAGGCACACAGGGCCAACACCCAGCATCATGGTGTGGGGAGCGATCTCCTACACTGGCCGTACACCACTGGTGATCGTCGAGAGGACACTGAATAGTGCACGGTACGTCCAAACCGTCATCGAACCCATCGTTCTACCATTCCTAGACCGGCAAGGGAACTTGCTGTTCCAACAGGACAATGCACGTCCGCATGTATCCCGTGCCACCCAACGTGCTCTAGAAGGTGTAAGTCAACTACCCTGGCCAGCAAGATCTCCTGATCTGTCCCCCATTGAGCATGTTTGGGACTGGATGAAGCGTCGTCTCACGCGGTCTGCACGTCCAGCACGAACGCTGGTCCAACTGAGGCGCCAGGTGGAAATGGCATGGCAAGCCGTTCCACAGGACTACATCCAGCATCTCTACGATCGTCTCCATGGGAGAATAGCAGCCTGCATTGCTGCGAAAGGTGGATATACACTGTACTAGTGCCGACATTGTGCATGCTCTGTTGCCTGTGTCTATGTGCCTGTGGTTCTGTCAGTGTGATCATGTGAAGTATCTGACCCCAGGAATGTGTCAATAAAGTTTCCCCTTCCTGAGACAATGAATTCACGGTGTTCTTATTTCAATTTCCAGGAGTGTATTTCAGTCCTAAGTGAGTTGTACTACTGTGTTGCTGTCTTTTCCTAAGCATTTTCATGCCTCATGTTTCCGTCGAGCAACGGAAGTAGTATTTCGATGTTTACGGAAGGCTTCTTCCCTTTCACCTTGCTTGTGCCTACGTTTGTCCGTCAAACTTCCGTAATGCCCTTTCTAGAAAAGTCCATTCCTTTTCAATTGAACTTAGTGTTGTGATATTAATTACAGCAGTACCTACAGCATCAGACAACTTCAAACGCACATCATCGTTCCTCAGTACTTCAGCCTACTCTTCTTCATTACTAGATTGTGATCTGAGTCTGTAGCCACTCCTGTGTACGCCTTACAATCCAGTATCTGATTTCTAACCCTCTCTTTCTCGCTATGATATAATCCAACTCGGATCTTTCCGTGTCCCCATATCTTTTCCAAGTTTACCACCTCTTCCTGTGATTTGTAAAGCTGTATTCGCTATTTATTGCATAACTGAATTGGTCTTTCTCCTCTCTCCTTTCTACTATCGAGACATATTCTCCACCACACCGCCTTCAGTTCCGTACCCTACCACAGCGCTCAACCACCCATATTGTTAGATTTTCAACGCCCTTTACGTACTAAGTTATCCCATTCCCTCATACACTCTCCTTCTGTATTCATCCTCTGCTAATGACGTCGGGATGTGTACCTGAAGTGTTGTTGTTGGCGTTGATTTGCTTTCCATCCTGATGGAACGATCCTATCAATGAATTGTTCAAAGTAATTCACTCTGTGACTTATCCCCTATTCATAGCAAACCGTGCACCTGTTATAACATTTTCTGCTACTAGTGATATTACTCCATATTCGTGTGTTCGAAATCTCTGTCTTCTTTCCCTTTCATTTCACTGACCCTCACAACACCTAGAGTGAGCCTTTACGTGTCCTTCTCCTGATAATCCAGTTTCCCCATTGTATTAAGACTCGTAAAAATTTACCCTTTCCTTTGTTAGTAAGCCTTTCTTCTTGTGTCACCTCCTAACCCAAATCACTGCTTCAACAGGGCCTATCACATGATGCGCCATTTTTCACTATGGAACAACAGTGGAAGGCTTATGGACAGGAAAACATTTTGTAAAGACTGTCTAATATTCTATATGTTGATTGTTATCTACACCTGTGCAATGTGTGACGCAGAGTGCATAGTGTATCAGAATCAATTGCCATTCTTTCTCTCTTATTCGCTAATGGCATGGGGAGGAAGTTTGTAAGTACCGCTCTTTATGCCTATTTGCTTCACTGTCGTGTTCACTACTCGAGATTTAAGTTGAAGAATTTCTGTAACATCTCTTCGTTGAATGTTTTGTATCTCTTCCTTTAATCCATATCGACAAAATGTACGCAAAATTGGTGGAAGATACTGTAAGCGACCACTTCCTTGCATGAATTGCCCTTTCTTTGGACTATTCCTCAGACCAGCATTTACCTTTCGAGCGGCCTTTCGTTGCGGCCGTTGCACCTAAAATCGCTCCGGGCAGATGGTCCCTCATACTTTACGGTGGCAACTAATTCCAGTGAATGATTACCAATCTTGTAGTCATACCATATCGGATCTTTTCGTCTATTTACACGGCTTACATTTCATTGAATTGTAGTGTGAGTCAATTGACACTCTTTGGATTAAGCGCTAAGGCTTTCTGCATTTTGAAACAACTTTCTAATTGTGTGACCGTCTTATATAAAATTGGGTCGTCTGTGGACTGTCTCAAAGAGCTAAAACTTTCCTTTATATGCAGTAATGGTCCTGTCAATCTTCCTTGAAGTAAAATGGACACAACTGACTCTTTTGATTCTGTCTCTCCATTAAAAACGAACTGGAAGCAATATGTTTTGGAGCACTTGGGAGAGACGGAGAGTGGAGTGTAAAATTACCGTTACGTGCCAGATTTTCGAATGGAACACGTTATCTTATGCATTAACACGATCAAAGACGACATTTTTTTCATTTCTGCAGACTTTTTTTAGTTTTCTGAGGTGAATCCTAGTTTTACGATAGTGCATGTCGACATAAAACGGTGAGTTGCACCTGGGAACTTGCATTATAAGAAAAAGACTTGTAGCAGTCATGTGAAGGGTAACAACTGCCTTGAAGTGATACTGAAGACGCAGTTATTTCAAATGTGTAGTAAGTGGCTGTTATCATCATTTCGCTATTATTCTGTGATTGTCGGGGCCATTTAGGCCGCGAAAGACGATATATTCCTTCTCGGTTGCGCTCTCTCTCACCCTTTCATAACGAGATTAATGAATGTCTTTCGTCAGTACGCTAAAATGTTGTACTTGTAATGTGAAGACTGTAGACATTAGTGGTAGGGGTGGGGGTGTTATTTCGTTTCTTAGTCAAATTCACGAGTATATTCATCGTCGTTTAGCACGTGAAGCAATAAGGCGTCATATTGTACAACGGTACTGTTATCCAGCAGCGTTACATAGCACTGAATTTCTTCTGTTTTTGCAGTTTATCCATTTCATTTTCTTAGTGCTCCGTACTGAACGACCCAGTGTACTACAAACTCGAAAACTGGTGCTTGCAACCGAAAATTGAACTTCCGTGTTTTTAGGGTTCCGTACGGCAGTAGAACAAAAAAAAGAGGTAACTCTTATAGGATCACTTTGTTGTCCCTTTGTCTATCTGCTAGTCCGTCAGTTAAGACCCTTTTTTTCTCAAAAACTGGTAGATGTCAAGATTATATTTATCTCAAATGCTATATTCTACAGTCTCTTGGCAATGTAAAAATTTAAGCTTCTCAGTCAGTTCAATCAGAAGATACCACCATTTATATGTAACATATTTTGATATTCGCAAACCCGTCAAAACCTACATATGAACAATCTATATACATAATTAAGTTTGTGGGGAAACCTCGGAGTGCGAGTCCTACTTGTACATGTCCGTTTTTCTTTTTTATTATTCTATTTTGCTGAAGGGTGTATCATGTTTCTGCTTTGGTTTTCCATCTCTCTCGCTCAGTTACCGCTGGTAAAGAAGCGATAACGAAGTTATACAAGGGCGAATGAATAATAAGCTTGTAACCAGCAGCCATACAATTCGTATGTGCAACTGACTTCATTTCTTTTCCAGGTTGCCAATGGATCTGCCCAGAGCGGAAATGCCTCAGAGAGAAGCGCCTCAAGTGGAAGTGCCGAAGGCAGAACTTCTCAATGGCTACGCTGAAACTCCTAATAAAAGGTACTTACCCACAAAAGGTTGTGGATGCTGAAACAAAGTTTAAAATTAAAAATTATTTTAATGTGTCTAATGACCAGGTTAATAATGGTACAGACTAAGAAGTAATAAAGTTAATACTATCGGTACTACTACTGCTACTACCACTACAGATGCTGATGTTACTGCTGGTAATAATAATAATAATAATAGTAATAATAATAATAATAATAATAATAATGACAATGACACACGGTCCAGTCTCATTTATGTGACCCCTACCTGTGTTCGACGTCAACACGCAGTAACCACTCACAGACAGCAGGTGTCAGTACTAGCGTTGGAGGGTATATAAAGCGTGACCGAGTGATGCGGAAAACAGTGCAGTCGTTGTCATAATGCGGAAACGGAGTCATGTATCTGACATCCAAAAGGACGTGATCATTGGCTTTCGGGCCAAAGGTGGAAGCATTTCCGAAACGGCTAAGTCTGAAAACTGCTCACGTGTCGCCGTGGTTAAGTTATACCACACATGGCAAAATGATGCTATCTAAAACCGGTGCTGAAGCAACTGTGATGCACCACAGGCCATAGATGACATGGGTGAACAAGGGTTGCGGAGATGGGTACGGGCGAATAGCCGCCCGACCGTTAAACAACAGACCGGCCAGATGAACCGAGGGCCAACCAACAGTGTCTCTTCAACTACTGCTCAGAGAACGTAGCTGCGTATAGGTCTCCGCAGAAGGCACCTGCTTCCTGCAGCCATGTTGCTTGTTGTTCATCGGCGATGTAGGCTGGAATTTGCACGCCATTACTGCAACTGGACGTCCAAGAGTGGCGACAGGTTACTTTTTCAGATGAATAACGTTTTATCGTCAATCGGCGTGAAACATCTGAAAGCAAACACCTTGCATCACACGTCGAAAGGGCCCAGGATGGAGGAGGAGCCGGCCGAAGTGGCCGTGCGGTTAAAGGCGCTGCAGTCTGGAACCGCAAGGCCGCTACGGTCGCAGGTTCGAATCCTGCCTCGGGCATGGATGTTTGTGATGTCCTTAGGTTAGTTAGGTTTAACTAGTTCTAAGTTCTAGGGGACTAATGACCTCAGCAGTTGAGTCCCATAGTGCTCAGAGCCATTTTTTGATGGAGGAGGGAGCGTTATGGTCTGGCGAATGTTTTTGTGGGATTACTTGGGTGATCATTCTGGGAGGCAATTACGCATCTATCCTTGGGGACCATATCCACCCCTACATGTAATTCTTTTATCCTCGCCACAGTGGCATTTACGAGCAGGACAGTGCAACATTTCAAGAGCTCGCAGTGTCCGTCGTGGTTCGAAGAGCACCAGGATGAATTTACCGTATTCCCCCCGCCAGCAGACTCGCCAGATTCAACAAAGTCGAGAATCTGTGGGACCACATTGATCGACTTGTTCACGCCATGGATCCTCAACTGTGAAACCTAGAGCAGCTGGCCACAACACTGTAGTCTGCATGGTTTCACAACCATGTTGGTAGCTTCCAGAACCTCACTGACTCTCTTCCTGCACATTTGTGCTGCAAAAGGTGATTATTCAGGGTTTGAAGATGGTCACATTAATTTGGCTGGATCGTGAAATAACAGAGAGAAAATGTATTTATAGATGTACGAAAGTGATATTTTGTGAGGTAGCGAGTTCTAAGGAAGACAAATTTAGGTAGAGGGCACTAGCTAGGAACGTTGGAAAATGAGAAAGCTCTAGTTGGAAAGAAGAGTACTTAGTTGTAACGTGGTAACGAGCGCGAACAGCCACAAAAAACGGATATATATTGCTGCTTTATTAAATATCTCATTAACCTCTGCTATAATGATTGAGGTCATTCTAGTGTCGGGTTTCCGCTACTGAAAATCACTTTGAGAAAGCGGTTGAATAGTGGAACAGGGCAAAGAGGAATTTTCTGAGATTGAAACGAATGTTTCCGCTGTGCTCTTCAGACAACGACGTTAAGTTCGAGAGAGATATGAGGGACAATGTACGTTGATAACGCTGTAGAGCGAACAGAATACACGGAAATATCTGTGCTTGTCCACACGTCGCCAGGATGACAGTGCATAAAATGATCAAATACACCAGACGTCACAGAGATATTTAAAGCAGGTGTTCGTGACCAGTTCTAGGCCCAGTGAGCTATCCTGGGAAAGACCTAGGACGAGAAAATAGTTATAACCAACAGTTGGAAGTATAAGCGTTTATACAACTTTCTTTTATAGGTAAAATGGGAAGGGCTTTTTATATTTTGTAGAGTATGGAGAGATGCTGATGCTTTCTTTGATGCTGCAGCTATTTGCTCTGCCCAGGTTAGCATTTCATCTGTTACTTCCAGGTTCTTAGGTGATGGAGAGAAATGTATATTTGTCCCATTTAGAATTAAACATGGCAGAGATTTCCGAAATTTCGGGCTAATGAGTCTAGAATGACAAGTCAGGGCTGTTTGAATGTTTAATGGATTTTGCTTTAACGCTGTATTATGAGCCTATTTTGATTCTGCTCACAGCTGTCTTCAAGTTTGTTGGTTTTGTACCAAGTTATAACTAGAGGTCGTCAGCATACATGTAGTACACTCCTGGAAATGGAAAAAAGAACACATTGACACCGGTGTGTCAGACCCACCATACTTGCTCCGGACACTGCGAGAGGTCTGTACAAGCAATGATCACACGCACGGCAAAGCGGACACACCAGGAACCGCGGTGTTGGCCGTCGAATGGCACTAGCTGCGCAGCATTTGTGCACCGCTGCCGTCAGTGTCAGCCAGTTTGCCGTGGCATACGGAGCTCCATCGCAGTCTTTAACACTGGTAGCATGCCGCGACAGCGTGGACGTGAACCGTATGTGCAGTTGACGGACTTTGAGCGAGGGCGTATAGTGGGCATGCAGGACGCCGGGTGGACGTACCGCCGAATTGCTCAACACGTGGGGCGTGAGGTCTCCACAGTACATCGATGTTGTCGCCAGTGGTCGGCGGAAGGTGCACGTGCCCGTCGACCTGGGACCGGACCGCAGCGACGCACGGATGCACGCCAAGACCGTAGGATCCTACGCAGTGCCGTAGGGGACCGCACCGCCACTTCCCAGCAAATTAGGGACACTGTTGCTCCTGGGGTATCGGCGAGAACCATTCGCAACCGTCTCCATGAAGCTGGGCTACGGTCCCGCACACCGTTAGGCCGTCTTCCGCTCACGCCCCAACATCGTGCAGCCCGCCTCCAGTGGTGTCGCGACAGGCGTGAATGGAGGGACGAATGGAGACGTGTCGTCTTCAGCGATGAGAGTCGCTTCTGCCTTGGTGCCAATGATGGTCGTATACGTGTTTGGCGCCGTGCAGGTGAGCGCCACAATCAGGACTGCATACGACCGAGGCACACAGGGCCAACACCCGGCATCATGGTGTGGGGAGCGATCTCCTACATTGGCCGTACACCACTGGTGATCGTCGAGGGGACACTGAATAGTGCACGGTACATCCAAACCGTCATCGAACCCATCGTTCTACCATTCCTAGACCGGCAAGGGAACTTGCTGTTCCAACAGGACAATGCACGTCCGCATGTATCCCGTGCCACCCAACGTGCTCTAGAAGGTGTAAGTCAACTACCCTGGCCAGCAAGATCTCCGGATCTGTCCCCCATTGAGCATGTTTGGGACTGGATGAAGCGTCGTCTCACGCGGTCTGCACGTCCAGCACGAACGCTGGTCCAACTGAGACGCCAGGTGGAAATGGCATGGCAAGCCGTTCCACAGGACTACATCCAGCATCTCTACGATCGTCTCCATGGGAGAATAGCAGCCTGCATTGCTGTGAAAGGTGGATATACACTTTACTAGTGCCGACATTGTGCATGCTCTGTTGCCTGTGTCTATGTGCCTGTGGTTCTGTAAGTGTGATCATGTGATGTATCTGACCCCAGGAATGTGTCAATAAAGTTTCCCCTTCCTGGGACAATGAATTCACGGTGTTCTTATTTCAATTTCCAGGAGTGTATTTACAGCAGGACAGATCTGAAAACACTTCATTGACGTACAATAAAAAGAGTATAGGATCTTTTACCAAACTGTTGGGGACGCTTGATACAGCCTGCATGGGTTGCAACAGTATTGTGGCGGGCATGACGCGTTGTTAGCGAGTAGTCAGATGTGAGAGCGAAACCATTGCACTGCACTTGGAGATAAATTTAGGCTGCTAAGTTTAACAAAGATAGTGTCAAAGACTTAGCTAAAGCCAAAGAAGTAAATGATAGTCGCATTTTCGCTATCCATAGCAAGCTTCATGTCGTCTGTTACTTTTATTAAAGCAGATGTGCTGATATGTTTGCGGAAACCTGATTGATATTCGTCTAGTACGTTGTTTGTAGTTAAATAGTTGGCTTGCGTATGTGGACTATATTATATCCTAAGGCCTTGGACAGCGCCGGAATAATCCGAATCAGATGGAGCTGTGAAAACGTACTTTTTCGGTAGTGGCTTGTAAGGCCCTGTTTCCGGGCCTCAGGAAAACATTTGTGGTCAAAGAGTGGTTGAAGATGTCTTTTATTGTGGGTAATAGTGGTCAATCATTTGCACTGTAATTACATCGTGTCCATTACATGCTGATCTGATACGCATGATGGATTTTTTGACAGTATTACCAATAACATGCTTAGAATTTTTCGCGGCTACCGTCATTAAGCCCATGAAGTAAACAATAAGTCTCTGTTTCGTTTGCCGTTCAACTTTGGCTGAAGGTAAAGTGAAGTACCGTGTTAGTTCCTCCAATGGAACAACGGCATCGGGTGCAGCTTCTAATTTACTTCCATTTGGACCACGCAGGGTTTTCCATAGACCAGATGGTCTGTGCCTGCTGTCGATTAACGCATAGGTATGCCGCAATTTAGCATGTATTGCGGCGTGACTAACTTTGTTCCGTTTCTGCTTGTAAGCGATATAGCCCTGAGGGTTCATATGCCCGTTATTATTGATTGAAAATCAAAGTATCACGTGTTGAAAATTGCCTTCTGTTGCCGGAACAAATACGAGAGACCAAAACTGTGAATAAATCAAGGAAAATGCATAAGCAGAACTGGTGGAATTAAATAACCGTGTGGCAATTTTAGGTGTAGCAAGACTTTTCGTGAAGGATCGTGTAAAGAAAGGATGGCTGCGAAGTTCACATAAGCTGGCATCTTCCATTAACATACCTGCCAATAATAAACCTTGACATTAAAATGATGGCACCGGTTCGTGGCCGTACTTCAGGATAATACAGGACGGAACTATGTAGCTTTCTACAACTACGTACATCTGTACTCTGCAAACTACAGTAAGTTAGGAGGAAAATGTTGCGTTTTTCCATTTTGTATTCCAGTAGTTTCTCATTCCATAGTGGATAATGTGCACGAGGAACTACTGTCTACATAATGCTATAAGAATAATTACTTCTCTAAAAAAAAAGAAAACCATTTGACTCAGGGACTGCAGCTAGATACAAAAGCAAACCATGTTGTTAGGCTACCTTCATTTTCAGGTTTCTTATGTTAACTGTCTACGGGGTGCTGCAGAACATCCATACATATCGTCCGCAAATAAGTTCTTACATTTTTCAAGTATTTTTCAAGTACTTTTTAAAGTACCTCGGGCCATCACCATACATGTGTCTGCCTTAGTCATCTATTACCGTCAGCACATACAGCATTTCATAACTACATTTGATGGAAACAGGAAAAGTCTACGTCTGGTCTGCCGGAAGGGGTTATGAATCTCAGTCGCTCTGAAGGCGAATCTGCTGCCTTTACTACTGCAGTGTCTGATTCGTTCTGTGTAGGACTTCATGAGATGTTGTACGGTCTACGTCAAGAGTCTACCAAGTAAAATTTTCGCAGTATTTCATTCACCCAAAAATCAAACACACTGGTGAACACTCATGTTGTACATAATGGTTTCGCATGTGTTGTAGAAACAATTGCCTGTCGCAGAGAAACTGAAAATAAGCAGCATTCCATCTGTTAACAGAAACTTTCCATTTGCTTAATCTGTATGATAGTTCTACTGCACGCCCATTTTAACTTTCGGGTATTTTTATGAGATCACTGACAACAACTGTCATTCATGAGTGAGCTGTGTCTGCACATAGTACCTGAGTGGTCGGCGCGACGGAATGTCTTACCTAACGGCCCGCGTTGGATTCCCGTTTGGGTCGGAAATTTTTTCCGCTCAAGGACTGGGTATTGTGTTGTCCTTATCATCATCATTTCATCCCCATCAACACGCAAGTCGCCGAAGTGGCGTCAACTCGAAAGACTTGCACAAGGCGAACGGTCTACCCGACGAGAGGCTCTAGCCACACGGCATTTACATTTACATTTTAGTGAGCTGTAAAAGGCTACTGAATTGATAAATTTAGTAGAATGCATTACTTTACACTTTTCTACATCTGCCGTTAGTTTCCAGTCTGTGCAACAAATTGAGGTGTAGTCCAGATTGTGTATGATGTTGTTTCCTTCCCGTCGTTGTGCTGTTACTGTAGGAATCGCGCATGATGAGTCTTTAGCCTCCTGGATATGGCTTTATTTTTTGTGACCAGATGTCCTTCCTGACTCGCACAGCCTTAATTTGAGGAGAGTAATGTTGTGCACGCTCTCAGTCTACAAATTATGTTTCGTTCTTCAGTATCATTTAACAGTTTGTGTGCAGTTTGTGTGTTGTGTTTCTAATGCACAGATGAGGGACCTCTCTACTTACCACCTAAAAGGTAGTAGGAAATTGTCAAATAACTACATCGTGTTGGCTATTGTCCCATACCACGGAAAAAATTAACTTTTGATACTTTTCATCTGCTCTACCGAGTCGCTCTTGTCATACCACACTTGGCGGTATGGTCTCACCTATACAAGAGAAAGCAGTACACATTTTGGCAGCTGGAATCTGTTTTATTTTATCGTAGCTCGACTCTGTTTTGTTTTGACTCCGTGGTTTTCTCGCGAGGTATACGCAGGAGGAAGAAATACATTGAGTGAATCTTCTACGAACGCGTGCTCTCGGAATTTTAACAGTAAACCACACCGTGATGTATTACGTTTCTCTCACCTAGTAACCCCTCCATTCACTGGTACAATACTGCGATCTCAGAGTGACTTGCAAGGGCATGAAAATAATATTTCATGCGCAATTAATTATAAGATCTATAAGATCACCAATGTTACAAGGACGTCCCATTACGTCCAATGCTGGGGTGTTTGCAAATATCGGAGGGTCCTGGCAGTAGTGACAATATGTAAGGGAAAAATGAATTGAAGTTTGTGTTGGGTAGGGCACTCAGCTTAGGTATTTCGTGCAGCATAGTTGCCCATCGTACTGCGGTGGTGTGAAGGTTAGCATTTTTGTGTAGCAAGCCAGAATTCCCCAGTTCATTTCGTTTGCTTCGATCATTATCGTAGATAATGAAAAGAGACTTAAATGACTCAGGGAAACATTTAATTATAAGAATAAGGGGTTGTTGAAGAATATGGACTGAAATACTGACGCTAATTCAAAATGATTAAATATATATTTAATGCAAACGAACATTCCAAGAAAAGACGTTCTCGTACTTTTACTACAAAATCAATATTTCACGCACAGATACAAGTTGAGAAACGATTCAATAATGTTCATTCGTTAAAAGTCAATATTACATATTTAAAACGAAGCTATACCTTTCCACCTTGTACTAGAATTAATGAAGTAAGCAATACCGTAATAAAATACGTGCAATTTGCTTATTTTGTTTTCCAGGTTACCAATGGACTTGCCTAAAGCAGAAATTCCTCAGGCAGAAGTGCCGAAGGCAGAAGTCCTCAATGGTTTCGCCGAAACTCCTAATGCAAGGTACGTACTTGTAAGAAGCTGGTGACGCTGAAAGAGTCACATTATTACGAAAACGAGTTAGCATATTCCATTAACTTACCTGCCGATTTTTAATCTTGCATGTATAAAACGTAACTGACTTTCTAATCAATTCATCAAATCTTACTCGTCTGAAGTCTCACTAACAAACAAATTATTCCACGCATGAAATTTTCTTTCTGAGTAGGGTAAAAACACGTATCAGAAATAGTAGGAATAGAACACAATATGTTCTTCATTCACGAGTGTATAACAGAAAAATGAGTGGAGAATGGCTTTTACTTGATAATAAAAATTTTAGGCTACTTGCAAGAAAATCACCTCGGAAATCCCAATTGAAAAATGTTATTTATTTTTCCAGCACTGACATCAAGATGTATTATTTCCAATCACAGTGCCACATATAGGGTAACATGTAAAACTGACTCATTAATTACGGAAGTTTCTAATTATTTGTAAAGTTTTATCGTCACCCATTGAGGATACGTATCTAGAAGATTAATTTCTTTCACGTACATTCCGTGAAACAACCGTGATGGGAAAACGAGAGAAACTCGAACCCGCATGGAAGTTTATTGATAGTCGTTCTTACCATTCGTCTTGCTCAAACGGAAGGGAAAAGATGGGAAATTACAATGGTATCCGCTATATTCTCCACCTTCGAGTGCATAGACGTATATGGAAATGTAGGAGAGTGCCGATTTTGAACATGATCATTGAAAGACATCTGTTGATCTGTAGACTGGTTAAAATAAATTTTGAATATAGGTCCGTTACAAAATAATCTAGTCTGCCGTGAAGCTGAGAAGGCTGACATTTTATATGAAGTCTTTAAAGAAGGAGCACTGCTTCAATGGGAGAAGGACGGACCTGTGGCACTAGTCATATGAAGTGAACCTTATATCTCCCAGAGTCCAGTGTACGGAACAGTTCGCCACCTTATTCCCTGTCCCGTGATGAGCACGGAGCCTCTTTGTTCCACATGACAAAACATCGTCAGAGCAAAGACATATACATATGGATTGCGTGCAGATTACTATTTGAGAAACTGCCGAAATGTGCACTTTGGATTTTGGCGTAGAAGAGCATCAGATCATACACTGCTATTCCATGGGAGGTGCAGAGTCCCGACAAGAACGTGCTGGGAATTCGCCGCACTCTTAAAGCGTTTACCTGAGATTGAAAATATTCGGACGTTTTGGCACGCCATCTATACATCGGACATGTAGAGACAGATTGACGTCTGCTTTAACTGAAATTCACCAGGGAGCGTCGGGGTGTTATTTCACAGCTAAGCTCTTGTCAGTTGATCACATGTAAGAGTCCATGCTGCAGTATAAGGAAAAAGTCAGCCGGCCCTTGATTGAACATCATTGTTAAGACAACCATCAGGTGCTATCCATATGTTTCTTGTTCGACCTCCTCCTAATTCGAATAGCTACACACAAAGCGATCAAGAGCAGCCATATACGAGGGTTGGATCTTAAATAGTGGCAACTACGCGGGTTGGAACTTTAATAAAGGCAACTATTTATTAACAGCTTGTACAAAATAGATACGTGTTTTAAAGTTTTACCGACCTTCAAAGTAGTCACCAGCATCATGTATAACCCGTTGCCAGCGATGTGGAACTCGTAGGATACTCTTAGCAGTGGCAGTTGTGTTTACAGTTCGAGCGGCGCGGTCTATTGCCCGCTTCTAGTTCACAGAGGTGATAGTTTTTGGTTATAAACTAAATGACAACAGTTTTACTGTCATCCTACCCACTGAATACTACACAACGGATCTGGCCCTCTGTGACTTTTTTCTGTTCTGCAAAATCCAAGGGGAAGCGTTTTTGGGGCTAGAAAAACTGAAACAAAAATCACAGCAGACGCTATACAGCCTAACTTCAGGCTACTTTAAAATCTGTTCGCATGAATGAGTGAAACTCTGGGACAAATGCGGTACGGCTGATTGACACTATTCTGAAGGTGATGCAATTATTTATATGGTCTGTTTAGATTACGTCAGATGTACGTTTCGTTTCAATTGATCTATAGCGAGGAGAGCCTCCAGGATGTAGAACCTATCAGAAGAACAAGAATTCACAATAAATATTTACAATAGAAAACAAATACGAGTATACTAATGTACCTTCCACAGATCCCAAGTTGAATGAATGATCGTCATGGATGTGGAACGATTCAGAAAAATTTTGAACAAATTTTCAGTTATGAGGTAATAAACACTGAATAGAGGAATCATTTTACAACACTTACTTACAATGACTGCATTACTGCACTGAATTTATACAGAAGTCAGATTGTACTAATATTCGAATTAGTTTACGTATTTTACTGGTAACACACAAACACATATCAGTTGTTTATACTAAGAAATTCATCAGTGAATTAGAAGGCAGTGGCCACAATAAATCCTTTAAGTTCCCTGTGAAATACAAATTCTGTAATTGACCAACCCTATTTGCTTTTGGTTGTCCCCTTCTACAAACTAGTACTACCAACTTTCAAGATGTTATGTTTGAGCTGACACTTGATAGTTGGAGAGACAACATCACAGTTACAGATAGTCTGCGTACACCAGTCGTTGGCCACTGATGCATAGTATATATTGATGGTGATATCCCCTTCCGCGTCAACTATGATCTGGAGATGATGCACTGAAGCGCCGAAACTGGTAGCTACACAATAAATTACAACGTAAGGACGGTTATAGGCGTTTCATTTTCTTACAATAGTGACGGCCGTTGTCCTCCAGACCTCGTGGCACTAGGATGGACATCCAAAACCTTATGTTTCAGTCGTGTGAATAGAGTGCTGTGTGAATCAGTGCGAGTAAGGTGGGAGTGGCCAGCCCGGCTAGCTGCGCGGTCTAACGCCCTGCTTCCCGAGCGAGAAGGCGTGCAGGTCCCCAGCACGAATCCGCCCAACGGATTAATGTCGAGGTCGGGTGTGCCAGCTGGCCCGTGGATGGTTTTAGGCGGTTTTCCATCTGCGTCGGCGAATGCGGGCTGGTTCCTCATATTCCGCCTCAGTTACACTATATCGGCGATTGCTGCGCAAACACTGCACGTCACCATAATTACTCTACCACGCAGACATTTGATTTGGGGCTACACTCGTTTGGTATGAGACGTTCTGGGGAGGAGGGGGTGGGGATCCACTGGGGGCCGAACCGCATAATAACCCTGGGTTCGGTGTGGGGCGGCAGTGGGGTAGATGGACTGCTGTGGTCTGTTGTTGGATTGTAAAATACTGAGAGCTATGGCGGGATGAAGTCTCTCCGTTTTTGCTAGGTCCGCGGTAGAATACACAACACACAAGATGCGAGTGAGTGCATAAGTGTCGTGTTTTAGGTTTCATCCTTACTGTGTATAGTAATTTTAGCTATTTTATCCACATTCGTTCCTTCTAAAATGCATCATGCATCATGGCGCTGATAAACTCGCCGTTGAGCGCCCATAAAGTCAAATCACACACGCACACAAGCGCACACACACACACACACACACACACACACACACACACACACACACACACACACACACACACAAGACGTTTACACTTTTCACTTAATCGGGGCGGATAAATACGAGAACTAAGTTTCGATAACCTTTAAATATCTCGTTCATGTATACTGTTAACTTACAAATACAGAAAGAATTTTTAAAAGTTTCTCCTTACGAATCTATCATGCTAACGAATAGCGATTTTGGCCCATTATGTAACATGAGATATATCTGTTATATTCGTGTACCTCGAACACCTCTGGCAACTTAATGCGATGCACGGCATGTGAAGTGTGGATGAAAGTATGAACGAAGTGCTAGTGTTTTCATTGCAGTAAATTTTACGTTACTGCATATCATACTGGAATAGAACGATATTGTAGCGATATAACTTGTATCTCTTAGATATCAACATTCACCCACTGTAAATGGAAACAAATCAGGACTGTAGAATAAAAAAACTATCGTCTTTACCTCCTTCCCCACCCTCCAGCAGCTTACCTCCACTTCATCTTATCGATGATCATGCAGTGCATTAGAATCGACAGTGTCACAACCAATGATCTACAACTCGATGTGGAACATAGTGTCTTTTGTATTATGACGCAACTATGCCCTAATTTCCGAAGAGGGTAATAGCGTGCCGAGGCAGTCACGGCCATCGAGAGTCCCAGCCCGCGGCATCTGTTTGATTTCCCAGGGGCTGAGCCTTCATTATAACCACTCACCTCAGTGGCTCTTCTCTAGATGATTACACATGGTTCCTCGGAATACATAGCAGCTACATGTCGGCGCATCTTACAGAGAAGCTACACAAAATTTTTAGGTTCAGTAGCCTCAAACTTATCCATAGATAACACTAACAGTAACATCAGAAGCTAAGTGTCCTTTTATTGATTCCATTTCTTTGCTCTCAGATATCGTCTGTTATTGACCCGTCTGAAGTACTACGTAGTTACACAGACTACTAGTGGCCGCAGAAAATTGTAACCGCTTGACGAATCTTCATAATATAATATGAATTAATTGTGACATAGACAAACATTTAAGTTTTCATTTAATACCACTGTGTAACTGCCAAACACAGCTATTTTCTGCAGACCTGCCAACATGCTGAGTTGCTAGGCGTTTTTTGTATGCCAAATAGTCGAAACACATAAGCGTTCGATGTGTGTCTGACTAAAGCGTACCAAACTGTTTGGATGCAAGCCGCTAGTTTATTTGTGTCGACTGAAGAAAAAAAATGACATGGTGGTCCAAATGTTGAGAGACACATCTACGCATTTATGCTTTCTGACCTCAAGGCTTCTTCATTACATAGCAACATATGATGAGGGTGATCGTATTCAAAACTGTGATTGAGGGCGGGTATGACATTAATTGCTAAACTTTACGGACTTAGCAATTTCTAATGGGAGCATTCGCTGTTTGTAACAGAATGGATTGTTAATGATATATTGTAAAGGAAGGAAGCTTGTAGGAAATACAGCAAATGCCTAGTTGGATATGTTTCGGCGAGAAGTGTGTTGGAGCTTCTTCGGATTTCTTTCCTTCTCATTTATTTGAAGTTATTTGGCGGTCTTATAGTAAATTCAATCTGGATGGTCGTACGGAGACTTTAACCCCTTCTCTCAAAGATATGTTTTGTGTCTTAACCATTACACCACCTCTCTCGGTAATAAACTAACAACAACGTGCTATATGTCTACCATTCGCTTAGTATGATATTACAGTCACATAATCAATTTTCTCACAAAGTGCGTTAAAGCCCTTTCCTAGTGATCTAGATGACGATGAGGCATCATCATTGTTTTTTCCTTCCTTCCTTTCCTCACACTGACACTGCTGGTTACCTCATTGCAGTCTGAGAAGACAATGCTCCAGTATCATGTGTACCATGTACTTTGTAGGTTCAAAGAAAACTTCGAGCCTAATTTCAGATACGTACCCCACTCATACAATTATGGTTGCTGGTGATTTCAATTTATCCTCGATATGTTGGCGAAAATACATGTTCAAATCTGGAGGTACGCATAAAACATCATCTGAAATTGTACTAAATGCATTCCATGAAAATTATTTCGAGCAGTTAGTTCATGAGCCCACTCGAATAGTAAATGGTTGTGAAACCAAACGTTACCTCTTAGCAGCAAATAATCCTGAGCTAATAACGAGCATCAAAACAGACACAGGTATTAGTAAACACAGGGTTGTCGTAGCGAGACTGAATATCGTAATTGCCAAATCCACCAAAAATAAATGAAAAATATATCTTTTCAAAAAAAGCAAATAAAAATTCGCTTGACGCTTTCCTGAGAGTTAATTTCCACTCCTTCAAAATTAAGAATGTAAGTGTAGACCAGGTGTGGCTTGAATTCAAAGTGGTAGTATTGACAGCAATTGAGAGATTAATACCAAATAAATTAACGAACGACAGAGCTGATCTTCCTTGTCACACAAAACACGTCACAACACTAATGCAGAAACAATTAAAAAAGCATGCCAAATTCAGATGAACGCAAAACACTCATGATTATCAATGTTTTATAGAAGCTAGAAACTTAATGCGATCTTCAGTGCCAGATGCTTATAATAGTTTCCACAATGAAACTTTGCCTCGAAACCTGGCAGAAAATCCAAAGAGATTCTGGTCGCATGTAAACTATGCTAGCGGCAAGACACAATCAATGCCTTCTGTACACGACATCAATAGAAATACGGTCGATGACAATGCTGCTAAAGCAGAGTTGCAAAACACAGCCTTCACGAAGCTCCTTCACAACAGAAGACGAAGTAGATATTCCTGAATTAGAATCAAGAACAGCTGCAACATGAGTAACGTAGAAGTACGTATCCTCCGAGTAGTGAAGCAAGTTAAATCACTTAATAAAAGCAAGTCTGCCTCTCTAGATTGTACACCAGTTAGGTTCCTTTAGCAGCATTCTGATGCAATAGCTCCATACTTAACAGTTATACAGGGTGTTACAAAAAGGTACAGCCAAACTTTTAGGAAACATTCCTCACACACAAATAAAGAAAAGATGTTACGTGGGCATGTGTCCGGAAACGCTTAATTTCCATGTTAGAGCTCAATTTAGTTTCTTCCACCTACGCTCAATGGAGCACGCTATCATGATTTCATACGGTATACTCTACCTGTGCTGCTAGAACATGTGCCTTTACAAGTACGACACAACATGTGGTTCATGCACGATGGAGCTCCTGCAGCACATTTCAGTCTAAGTGTTCGTACGCTTCTCAACAACAGATTGGTGACCGATGGATTGGTAGAGGCGGACCAATTCCATGGCCTCCACGCTCTCCTGACCTCAACCCTCTTGACTTTCATTTATGGGGGCATTTGAAAGCTCTTGTCTACGCAACCCCGGTACCAAATGTAGAGACTCTTCGTGGTCGTATTGTGGACGGCTGTGATACAATACGCCATTCTCCAGGGCTGCATCAGCGCATCAGGGATTCCATGCGACGGAGGGTGGATGCATGTATCCTCGCTAACGGAGGACATTTTGAACATTTCCTGTAACAAAGTGTTTGCAGTCACGCTGGTACGTTCTGTTGCTGTGTGTTTCCGTTCCATGATTAATGTGATTTGAAGAGAAGTAATAAAATGAGCTCTAACATGGAAAGTAAGCGTTTCCGGACACATGTCCACATAACATATTTTCTTTCTTTGTGTGTTTCCTGAAAGTTTGGCCGTACCCTTTTGTAATACCCTGTATATAACCTCTCGCTCGGCAAAAGACAGTAAAATTGCACAGCTCACACCAGTATCCAAAAAAGGCAATAGAAGTAATCCACTAAATTACAGGCCCATATCATTAACGTCTATATGCAGCAGGATTTTGGATATATATTGTGTTCGAACATTATGAATTACCTCCAAGACAAAGGCCTATGGTCACATACTCAACACGGATTTAGAAAACATGGTTCTTGTAAAACACAACTAGCTCTTTATTCACACGAAGTGTTGAGTGCTCTCGGCAAGGGATTTCAAATTGATTCCGTATTTCTACATTTCCAGAAGACTTTTGACACTGTTCCTCACAAGCGGCTAGTAGTGAAATTGCGTGCTTATGGAATATCGTCTCAGCCATGCGACTTTACTCGTGATTTCCTGTCAGAGCGGTCACAGTTCGTAGTAACTGACGGAAAGTCATCGAGTAAAACAGAAGTGATTTCTAGCGTTCCTCAAGCTAGTCTTACAGCACCTTTGCTGTTCCTTATCTATATAAACGATTATTAGACAATTTGAGCAGCTGTCTTAGGTTGTTTGCAGATGACTCTTTCGTTTATTGTCTAGTAAAGTCATCAGAAGATCAAAACAGATCGCAAAATAATTTAGGAAAGATATCTGTATGACGCAAAAATAGGAAATTGACCCTAAATAACGAAAAATGTGAGGTCACCGACAGGAGTGCTAAAAGAAATCTGCTAAACTTCGGTTACATGGTAAATCAATCAAAGGTAAAGACCACAAATTCAACTAAATGCCTAGATATTACAATTACGAATAACATAAATTGGAAAGAACGCACAGAAAAGGTTGTCTGGAAAGCGAACCAAAGAATGCGTTTTATTCAAAATGGTTCAAATGGCTCTGAGCACTATGGTACTTAAAACGTCTGAGGTCATCAGTCCCCTAGAACTTAGAACTACTTAAACCTAACTAACCTAAGGACATCACACACAGCCATGCCCGAGGCAGGATTCGAACCTGCGACCGTAGCGGTCGCGCGGTTCCAGACTGTAGCGCCTAGAACCGCTCGGCCACACCGGCCAGCTTCGTTTTATTGACAGAACACTTAGAAGATGCAACTGATCTACTAAAGAGACAGCCTACGCTACCTTGTCCTTCCTGTTTTGGATTACTGCTGCGCGGTGTGGGGTTCTTAACAGATATAATTAACGGAGTACGCCGAGGAAGTTCAAAGAAAGGCAGCACGTTTTGTATTATCGAGAAATAGGAGAGAAAGTGTCACGTACATGATACAGGATTTGGGGTGGACACCATTAAAACAAAGGCGTTTCTCGTTGCGGCCGGATCTTCTCACGAAATTTAAATCACCAGCTTTCTCCTCCGAATGCAACTTAGTCCTCCGAATGAGAAAATATTTTGTTGACGCCGACCTACTTTGGGGGGAACGATCACTATAATAAAACAATGGAAACCAGGCCTCGCACGGAAAGATACAGGTGTTCGATTTTTCCGTGCGATTTTCGAGAGTGGAATAAGAGAGAATTATTTTGAAGGTGATTCGATGAAATCTCTGCCAGGCACTTACATGTGGTTTGCAGATTGGTCATGTAGATGTAAATGGAGGGAAGAAATACTGCTTCCCTGTCTTACCACCATTTTAATCCGAGTATTCTTTCCTCGTTGTCCATTCTTGTTGTTCCCTCTTTGTTCTTATACGTACTGTATATTATCCATTTCCCCTAAAATGTATAGCTACGTTCTGAGTATTTCACTTATTCCTGGTGTTAAACCATGTGCAAGGATATTTTATGTATTCTATCTTGCAAGCATTTCATTCTCCAAGAGAAGGAACGATGTCACCTTTTTGTACGTTAACATGTGTGATCTTCTGTTGATCCCATATCCCAATTCACTTCTCTTACGACTTTCTCTAGTATGTTGTAGTGATGAGAGAGCATCGCCTTGCCTCCGAGCTGAGTGTACGTAGAAACCCCTGATCTTTATATTTTGAAATGGCTTCTGTACCTGCTGCATAAGCTGCGAGTAGTCTTCTTTTATATTTCGTATTCGCACTACTTCCTCCAAGTAACTGTTACGTTCACTCGGAGAGAATTTCGACACCACTGTTACAGACATCTCCGTTTGCTCTCGGTTCCAATATGGAAGCTTCAGCATACGTCCTTTATAAAGATGCTGGGATAATGCAGATCCTTTGATTATTGTGTCTCAGGAAAGAAACCGTAGCTCACTTCTATGCAAACACCTGACGCTTCCAACGTTATTCGTTTATTTAGCCGTGTAAGGTAATACACACGCACAGTAACATCAGACGTAGAGACTCGGTGAGATTTTCCTTGGTACTGTTTATCTTACACGTTCGTTTCGTAATCACCTACGTCGGACCAGCACAGATGGATGTGATAAACACCGTTTCCTACACGTTACACCTACCATAGTGAATCTTTCTTCCTTCTTTACTCTTTACAGTTGAGTAACGAACTTTCATCCCATCAATATGTTTTAGTTTCTTGCAGCCTCAAACTCAGCTCGATAAAAAAAGACAATGATCTGGTCATTGTGGTGCTGGGGCAAGCTCACTGCCTTGTAAAGTAGTAGTTGAGGGTGCTAGTCCGCACTAGGGCGTCTGTACTGCATGTGATCCACAAAGACACAGAATGAAAAAAATCAATAATTCATCAGTAATAAAACAAAGACAATGTGTAATAAATGACTTTTAGATGACTACGTTACTAAACTGATATGTTGGCTGAATGGTCTAAGGAATTCAAAAAGTATAGTTTTATCGATAGTAAATGACAGTTTCACCAGTTTCCTGATGTTTTCATTTCTATGCGCAACTAACCGATTTCACGTTACTGCCTGCAATAAAATCCGCCGTTCGAGATGGTTGATGCTCTGTCTAAAATGCACAAAAAGCGAGATCGAAAGATCAGACTTACTTTCCAGATTTAGTTATGCTATAGTTCACTGAAATTATTTAAGTTGTTCCTCTGAAAAGGTTACACTTTACTCCCTGTATCATGTTTGCCCAATCTGACTCTGTGGCCTGCGCCACTATACAAGTCAGGCTAACTTTCGTAGTATTGGTACAGACGCTGAAACAAGCCTTTATACACAGGGATAAAACCATCAAGTAATAGACAATCTGGAGTCTGAGAGACAGATAAGTGCCCCTGCTATTCAGCAAGTGATTATTTGGATGGTATGTACATGAACCTTTTAATGCTTTCCATATAACTGGAATTTGCAACTCATGGGTGACATATAATAGCATACAATGCTTCTAACTCATATTCAGTAAATGGTAATAAATACATTATAACCTGAGGATTAAGATCTCCAATACACTATAGGCCTATACGTAATTAGCAGATGAAAAAGTTTTAGTAATTCCAGCCATTGGCTATATTGCATTTATTGTCAGGTCTAAATATGCACGGAGGCAGGATGTAGCTTCCCCACAGAGTCTCACGCTGGATTTGGAAGCATAGTTCGTACTTCCTTTGTTAGTGAAAACTGCCTGAATAGTCACACCTTCAGTTAAAGGTCGTCTTCCTATATCCACAGTTATCACTTATGAAGTAATTTATTTTTTCCAGTATGAACTGATCGTTTCAATGGAATATCGAATGGCACTCCCTCCCCTCCAGGAGTAGAATATTAACTCATGCTTGTACTCGCCTGTACTATTTCATTATTTTATTGAATCTGGAAAGCCCTAAATGGCACATGTATGTCTTTTCTACCAAAATGAAAACTGTAGGTACTGTTAGTGATGGCAGACTTGGTTTCACAGTTCTAAACGTTATGCCCTCTGGAATACTTAGACTTTAAATAATGGAAACAGTGCCGCAATTTCTGCCAAAATGCTGTAATGCCATAATGCCGGTTGCCTGCAATGCCCTGAAGTCCTCTGTGGGCAACCATTGCTTTGCGCATTACGGCAGCAACTGTGGCACCGTTGCTATCCTTTAAAATCTACGTATTTCAGGAGAGATAAGGCTTATAACAGTGTAAACAATTATGCCAACACTAATTTTACCTCTAGTTTTCATTCCCGTAGAGAAAACATACACGTACCATTTTAAAAAAGACGGAAATTTGTTTTTAGAGTGACATTTGTCTACATTTATGGTTTTTGGATTTCTGCCCATTGTGTGAGCCTCTAACTTAGGTGCATATCTTGGCCAAATGCGTTTTTCACATTTTGTTTCGTTTCGTAAATATATACGGTGGCGGAGTTAGGTAGAAAACTTTATGTACGAAGGTTCGTAGTGGCTCTCACACGAAGAAGAGCTCTACCGAACGCAACTTCTCTCCGTCTCGTTCTCTGTCGGAATTACAAAGTGCTTGGAGATTCTGTATGTTAGAGCTCTGTCAATTCGTGAGCAACTTCGTACTGGATTTTTATTAATCTTAGATAAGATGTCGATGTTACCAATCTACTAGCGACCACAGGTTAAATAAATGTTTTACTATTATATTTAGTGGTACTCGTTAGTTGTTTAAATCGGATTGTACTAGTACCAAGGAATTTTCATTCATGACATAGCATACTTTTTGGCAGGAATAGTCGCTGAGCGTCCGATGATACATTTGTAAAATAACAGACGAAAAATGTATTTTGAAATACTGGCCCGTGTAAGTGGAAAGCGGTCGATGATATTTTAAGCGCTAGATTTGTTTTCTAAGACGCCTTTTCCTGAGCAGTACAAACATGGGTCGTTGGCAACTGGTTCAAAAATGTTCAAATGTGTGTGAAATCTTATGGGACTTAACTGCTTAGGTCATCAGTCCCTAAGCTTACACACTACTTAACCTAAATTATCCTAAGGACGAACACACACACACCCATGCCCGAGGGAGGACTCGAACCTCCGCTGGGACCAGCCGCACAGTCGGCAACTTGTTCGCGTGGACAACATGTAACACAAATTTTCAAATGTCACCAACAGGTAGTACATCTTTGTATATCTAACACAGCTGAGTCCAAGAAACTCGCGTTCAGTGAATTTATTTTGAACAAGTTTAAGTGTTCAGAATTCTTTTCTGAAAGACTTTAGAGTTTTACAGAGGTGAAAACTGGATGATAAAGTGATTGGTTCAAAATGGCTCTGAGCAATATGGGACTTAACACCTAAGGTCATCAGTCCCCTATAACGTAGAATTACGTAAACCAAACTAACCTAAGGACATGACACACATCCGTGCTCCAGGCAGGATACGATCCGGCGACCGTAGCGGTCGCGCGGTTCCGGATTGAAGCGCCTAGAACCGCTCGGCCACAACGGCCGGCAAACGGTTGGTGAAGAAGATGAAACAAGCTTTTGAAATTTGGTGCTACTGAGAAATGTTGGAGATTATGTATGTAGAATGGATAACTAGTAAGGAGGTACTGAGTCGAATTGGAGAGGAAAATATTTTGTGGCAGAATGTGACTAAAAACGAGATCGGTTAACAGGACACATCTTGAGGCACTAAGGCATCGTTAATTTGGTTAGGAACAAAGTGGGGTATCTGGGGAGGAAGGTAGAAATTGTAGAGGCAGACCAAGGCTTGTCTACAATAAAAGGTTCCACTGAGTGTAGGTTGCAGCAGTTATGCAGAGATAAGGGGACTTACAGAGGGTAGACTAGCGCAAAGAGTTGCATGAAACGTGTCTTCGGACTGAAGACAACTACAAATAAGAAGCTCATCATTCAACGCTGGGAATATAAATAACCCCTCCGCTTTAACAGAACACGAACTTGACTCTCGAAATGATAACGCATTTTACACACATCAAAAAAAGTTTTGCATCAGCCCGGTTCCCAGAACTCCTGAAGATAGACGTTGACTGTGGTTATTATATCACAGACACAGTCCCTTTGACTGTTCAGAGACGTCACTAAACCTGCCCAAAGGTGTAAGCAACCATGCATGAGCAGCGACTATTAGATGGAGGGGGTCCGACAGCCGATCAGTTCCAGTCAATCCACCAGGAAGGAGGCACACGGCTCGTATTGTCTGTAGTTCAACCATGCCTAGACGGTCAATATCGCGGTTCGATCGCGTCTACATTGTTACTTTGTGCCAGGAAGAGCTATCAACAAAGGAAGTGCCCAGGGGTCTCGAAGTGAACCAAAGCGATGTTGTTTGGATATAAAGGAGATACAGAGAGACAGGAATTGTCGATGACATGCCTCGTTCAGGCCGCCCGAGGGCTACTACGGCAGTGGATGACCGCTACCTACGGATTATGGCTCGGAGGAACCCCGACAGCAACGCCACCATGTTGAATAATGCTTTTCGTACAGCCACAGGACGTCGTGTTACGACTCAAAATGTACGCAGTAGGCTGTATAATGCGGAACTTCACTCCTGACGTCCATGGCGAGGTCCATCTTTGCAACCACGACACCAGGCAGCGTGGTGCAGGTGAGCCCAACAACATACCGAATGGACCGCTCAGGATTGGCATCACGTTCTCTTCACCGATGAGTGTTGCATATGTCATCAACCAGATAATCGTCAGAGACGTGTTTGGAGGCAACCCCGGTCATTCTGAACGCCACAGGCACACTGTCCAGCGAGTGCAGCTGTTTTAGGGTGGCATTATGTGGGGCCGATGTACGCCGCTGGTGGTCATGGAAGGCACCGTAACGGCTGTACGATACGTGAATGCCATCCTCCGACCGATAATGCAACCATATCGGCAGCATATTGACGAGGCATTCGTCTTCATGGGCGACGATTAGCGCCCCCAGCATGCAAATCTTGTGAATGATTTCCTTAATGATAACGACATCGCTCGACTAGAGTGGCCAGCATGTTCTCCAGACATGAAGCCTCTCGAACAGACTTGGGATATATTGAAAAGGACTGTTTATGGACGACGTGACCCACCAACCACTCTGAGGGATCCACGCCGAATCGCCGTTGAGAAGTGGAACAATCTGGTCCAACAGTGCTTGATGAACTTGTGGATAGTATTCTACGACGAATACAGGCATGCATCAATACAAGAGGACGTGCTGCTGGGTATTAGAGGTACCAGTGTTTACAGCAATCTGGACCACCACCTCTGAAGGTCCCTGTATGGTGGTACAACATGCAATGTGTGGTTTTCTTGAGCAATAAAAAGAGAGGAAATGATGTTTATGTTGATCTCTGTTCCAATTTTCTGTACAGGATCCGGAACCATCGGAAACCAGGTGATGCAAATTTTTTTTATGTGTGAATTTGCTATTTATAGTGACGAATTAGAGAGGTTATTCTTCTTCAGCGAAGTATCTGTCACGTAGAATTCATTCCTGGGCAAGTAGTAAGACTAAAGTCGCAAAATGCCCCAAGAAGGTTAGTATAACGTGCAACAGATTTTGACATATCCGACAACTTAATATCTGTACACTTTTAAAGAAGTCGGATTCTTACAGTTTTAAAATTTTGTTTGAGGGCTTCCACTGTTCGGTGTGGATTAAGTTAGAAATTCCAGATTTGCAAAATAAGGCCAGGTTTAACCATTAGATGACTCTACAAAGTATTCTGGAGCAGCTGCCTCGAGAGCAATACACGAAGGGAAACCTCACCGACGTTAAGTGCTTTTCTCGAGAGGAAAGTGTGACGAGGCGCTTTTGCTCTGATTCACGCTCTGATGGCGTGCCTGTCACCTCCGCACAAACTATTGTGAAATTATTATCTCGTCAGAGGCATCGCTGTTCCTCCAGTGCAGTGTGTGATGCCACTGTTACGCAAAAGGCTTCCCTTAATCATCTTATGTAAGTGACAAGCAGAAAAGGCAGAATCAGCAGTTTTCACAACGTCATGGTCAACTACACAGCATATTCCTCACGGAGGCAGTGTCTTTTGCCGCTACTCCAAGAGAAAACAGGCTTCCATCTATTGCATCAACTATTCTTAACCAAAAGCTGCTGGGGACGCAATGCGAAGAATGAAACAAGTTCACTTAGGAAATGAAATTTTTGGTGTCTAAATGAACTATATGAATAAAAAGTTTAATTAAAGTTGGTGGCAATTAGACGGTGTAGCCGGCCGAAGTGGCCGTGCGGTTAAAGGCGCTACAGTCTGGAACCGCAAGACCGCTACGGTCGCAGGTTCGAATCCTGCCTCGGGCATGGATGTTTGTGATGTCCTTAGGTTAGTTAGGTTTAAGTAGTTCTAAGTTCTAGGGGACTAATGACCTCAGCAGTTGAGTCCCATAGTGCTCAGAGCCATTAGCCAATTAGACGGTGTACGATCAAAAAACAGTGAAACGTTGATGAATCACGATTTCTGATTTTTCACGTCATCCACAATTCACTGAGGAATCTCACACTCGTGGACCGGAATCAGTTCCTGGAGTGCAGATGGTATTAACCGAGATCTGCTCTCGACACACTTAAAGAAGACCTCCAGCGAAGTTGTCGATTCGATATTTAATTTGGTTGGTGGAGGGGTGAGGGGTGGAAACTATGTCATTAGCAATATTTTTAAAAAGTGATACGAGAATTGTGGTAGAATTCTGCAGTTATCTATGCAATTTTTCAATAAAATGTTTAATACACATCCAACAAAACTTCTTTATGTATTGGCAGTGTAAATAGACATACAGGGTTATTCAGCTGCCCCTACCGATGTCGTTTTTCTGCTACCCGCGAAGTTATATCAACCCTTCAAAAACTACGCACGAGATTCACATACTCTCTCGCTCGCTACGCTCGAACTGTCACTCGTACAGAAAAGTTGAACAGGACACTTTTGTAGGAAATTTGACGCTAGTGAGAAATACTGGAGATTGTATGTATAGAATGGATAACCAGCGAGGAAGTACCGAGTCGAATTTGTAGGAAATTTAATATTGTTAAATTTTATACTGGGGTATGTTTTGCTGGAGGCCCGGTTTTCGAGCTATTCAAGAGAAACGTACAAAAGTGACCTCCAAAGGCACCTCCACGCTACACTCAGCCCTCACCCGTCATGATTTCCAGTATGTTTCTCGTGGCACTCCCTCCTACCGCAGTACAAAAATTTCCGGCCACACGAACTATTCTCGATTTTCCATCTTTTTCGGTCTCTATTAACTGAACATTGTCAGCTGTTTCTTAATATTACTAATTTAAACGTGCCCGTGAGATTAGTGAAAGACTTTTGTAAACGTTACGCTAAAACTAGTTACGTTGACAATTCAGTCCAAACTAATCTCTTTCAAGCACAGCAGTTTCTTAGTCAGAAGGCCTGACGAATACAACGATGTAATGGTTTATTTTATGCTGTTAAAATTCACAAAATTGTTAGGTAAAATTTACGTAAACATCAATTTTACGATATGCAACTGCTCGTCTAAGCCGGTGGCGTAATATGGCCAGTCAACGAAGACAAAAAAAAGGTCGAATGTGGGAAATAACTCGCGCAGTTGCAAAATTTTGTACATTGGTAGGAGGAACTGCCATGAACTACATACTAGAAATTCTGACCGGCGGGGGCTCCGAGTGGGAGTGGGGGTGCGTTTGTACGTTTCTCTTGATTAACCCGAAAACTACAGCCCCTGGTGAAAACGTATCCCAGTACACAATTTAACTAGATTACATTTTCTGCAAAAAGGTCCTGCTCGTTTTTTCTGTAGGACTAACAGTTTGTGCGTAGCGAGCGATACAATATGAAAATCTCGCGCACAGTTTTTGAAGGCTAGATATAACATTGCGCTGCCTAAAACAGCATCAGTAGGAGCAACTGAATCAACCTGTATATTTAAAGTTTTGATAAAACTGTTCAGAAAGTATTAGTGGCTGACTGATTAACAGGGCGAAACAGCCATCTTGATACACTTTTAGATCTCCGTCCAGTCAAGTCTGGACGAACAGCTCAGACACCAGGCCAGTTTTTAAAAGTTAAGATACAGACGTCTCACTGCCACATAAAATCCGACGGCTTTGCCTCACTGGTTTCATCTGTTCTCGGCAGATCATCGAAGTTACGCAATGTGGGGCGTGAGCAGTACTTGAATGGATAATCACATGGGTACGTCACGTGCTGTTGGCTGCTTTCCCATTGACGTTACGGCAAAGGGGAAGTGACTTGGTGGGTAAAGTTCCTAATCACCAGTCTTTGCGCCAATGTCCTGTATTAAATTCCAAACCCCTCCGCAGTGCCTCATGACGTGAGCGCTTGTGACACTGTCGGTGGTGATCTGTCCGCCGGATGGGGACGTTAAGCTCGGCGCTCCCTTTGGTGTTTTTACGGAGGAGTAGGCTCTGTGCTCTGCGCTCATCCTCTCCTTTTTCTCATTACCATCCTGAACCAACATGACACCACACACACACACACACACACACACACACACACACACACACACACACTTAACAAATACACTTAAACACACAACTCTCACACTTTGTGAAAGAAAACTGCCGTTGTGTGCGAAGGAAGGAGAAACCTTTCCCATTAGGCGGCTGACTCTGGCCTTTGGTTGATCCTGTACAAAGGCAGCCTGTAATTTTACTTAATAGGTTCCTTTATAAAAGTTCATTTTTAAAATTCTTAATAAAGCGGGGCGGGTGTCACCGCGGTTTTAGCCGAACTTTGGGGGGGGGGGGGGAGCTTAGATGGACTATTTGCCGTTTTATTCATGTCTGTGCCAATGTCACATCCACCCCCCCCCCCCCCCCCCGTCCTCACGCTCGTGAACACGCCACACGAGGGCTCAAAATACCTAATGGGTACTGGGTGATCCCTTGATGCCTCAGAACATGTCCGACCAACCGATCCCTTCTTCTAATCAAGTTGTGCCATAAATTTTTCTCCTCCCCAATTCTCTTCAATACCTCCTCATTAGTTATGTGATCTACTCATCTAATCTTCAGCATTCTTCTGTGGCACCACATTTCGAAAGCTTCTATTCTCTTCTTGTATAAATTATCTATCGTCCACGTTTCACTTCCATACATGGCTACACTCCATACAAATACTTTCAGAAACGACTTCCTGAAACTTAAATCCATACTCGATGTTAACAAATTTCTCTTCTTCAGAAACGCTTTCCTTGCCATTGCCAGTCTATATTTTATATCCTCTCTACTTTGACCATCATCAGTTATTTTACTCGCCAAATAGCTAAACTCCTTTACTACTTTAAGTGCCTCATTTCCTAATGTAATTACCTCAGCATCACCCGACTTAATTCGACTACATCCCATTACCCTCGTTTTGCTTTTGTTGATGTTCATCTTTATCCTTCTTTCAAGACACTGTCCATTCCGCTCAGCTGCTCTTCCAAGTTCTTTGCTGTCTCTGACAGAATTACAATGTCATCGGCGAACCTCAAACTTTTTATTTCTTCTCCATGGACTTTAATACCTACTCCGAATTTTTCTTTTGTTTCCTTTACTGCTTGCTCAATAGACGGATTGAATAACATTGGGGAGAGGCTACAACCCAGTCTCACTCCCTTCCCAACCACTGCTTCCCTTTCATACCCCTCGACTCTTATAACTGTCATCTGGTTTCTGTACAAATTATAAATAGCCTTTCGCTCCCTGTATTTTACCCCTGCCACCTTTAGAATTTGAAAGAGAGTATTCCAGTCAGCATTGTCAAAAGCTTTCTCTAAGTCTACAAGTGCTAGAAACGTAGGTTTGCCTTTTCTTAATCTAGCTTCTAAGATAAGTCGTAGGGTCAGTATTGCCTCACGTGCTTCAATATTTCTGTGGAATCCAAACTGATCTTCCCCGAGGTCGGCTTCTACCAGTTTTTCCATTCGTCTGTAAAGAATTCGCGTTAGTATTTTGCAGCTGTGACTTATTAAACTGATAGTTCAGTAATTTTCACATCTGTCAAGACCTGCTTCTTTGGACTGGAATTATTATATTCTTGTTGAACGGGCCCTAGCACAAGAGAGCAAAAATTGTATTCGCGCTGCACTTGAAAGGGGTGCGATCCCGTTCAATGGGGATGCAGCCCTACAATGTGCGTCCAGGGGCGTCAGTAGTGTCAAAGGATGTTAAGAACGTCTTGCTGTTGCCCATCGCACTGCAAACTATCGTTTTTGACCGCGAAATGAGTAGGAACCGATCCCCTAAGGAAAGGGGTAATTTCGTTGACGCCCCTTATGCCGTCCCATAAGACCTTTTCGAGTCAATTCTGCGCGGCGGTGAGTCTGTAATGTTTTCCTCGGCCACTCATAAGACAATCGCGTGATTTCAACGCTGTGATCCGGGGTTCTGGTCTCTATCGCAGAGGCGTCAAAAAAAGGGGGACATTGTTAAGAATGGCTGTGACAACGTTATCATCGTGTGACACATCCACTTTGGCGTCGAAATAATTTGTGGTGAAACTTAATGCCATTGTGACGTAATTAACCCACCTTTCATGTCAATAAACTCCTGAGCTCTGTTTTTCTTTTCCATGTGTCGACATTTTGTCGTTCAAAGCGTTGTCGAGATCGAGGTTGACGTCTCAGGGAGCCACGTTTTTGCACCGTCACAGAGGAAGGTTATAGGTACCTTCGAGCCAAATTTCAAACTTTTACGTCGCAATGTGAGCCAAAAACAAAAACGACGTTTTAATTCTGTTGCGCAGTATGTTTGCAACAGTGGATGGAAGTAGCAACCAACGACCCCTCAAATTTGGTAGCTTTATGTGATCTAATGATCCATGAATGGTCTGCATATCGATATGATGTACCTTAAGAAACTTGCGAAACTTGTGGATTCTCTGCCTCATCGAACTGACACCATTTATAAAGATTAATTTTAATTTTAATAACCAACAACCTCAGTTTCACCGTTTACCTAGAATTTACCTACATTTCAATCGGGATAGCCCAACCTTCTTCAGAATAACAGTAACTACCGTTCGTCCACAGTGGATATCGTCAAGCTAAAGCTACAAATACAGAAATTATCGACAGACTGTAAAAACGTATCTGGCACTGCCTCGGCCCTACTTCGCGACCGCGATGCGGCAGCCACAAGTGCTGTACTGGAACTCCATTTATAAAGGCTGGAGGCGGTGTTACATGATTATAACGTGCTGTCTCCAGGGATGACTAATTTTTGTCCGGCGTGGTTAATTTTTGCAGATGCCAGAGTTACGTGTGATTCCCTGTATGGAAATACCAAATTGCGGGCAGTCACGTAAGACCTGCAATTGAAGTGTAAATTGCCCAGATGTGGATGAGCTTCATTGAAACGCAGGCTATACGCGCCGAACATTATAAAAACAACTAACTTGTCGGGGCTTAGAGTGAAAATATTCCATAGTAGAGTAAGGAAGAAGATCAGTTAATAACGTAAAGTTGGTAATCTATTTTTGAAGATTCTTTTTTCTTTTTTACTGTACTAATTGTCTCCTTTTAAAGCCATCGTGGATCTGTGAAGTCGTACCTAAATACCAGAGAGCGCCTATTGCATGACGAAGAACATTATAGCGTGACGTCCTCGCCTGTAATCACGTACCGCGGGCGACAGGGAAAGCGAGAACCGCGTAACGAGGTAGTGAGCCGGTGCGAGCACACCTGGCGAAAGTCCCAGGCATGCACGAGTGGAGGCTAGGAGGCCGCCGGCCTCTGGTCAAACTCCTGCTGCAGCTGGCACCTGTCTGGCGCCCTAACACCAAGTGCGAACCTGCTCTCAACCAGGACACTGTTTCGTTCACTACCAGACACGTACCGTTTCGCTCCATTTGCTCTCAAGCGAAGTGATCTCTCGTGGCACTCCTTCGACGTGGCAGGATGCCTGAAACGTAAGTACAGCGGACAAAAACATTTGTCTCCTAGGAGACATCACGCTAATATTGCGTAACGCCGACTTCAGCCTTGCTAATGGCCTCAGTTCTGCGAGGAACAGAGTCCACAAGTTTCTTCAGGTATGTCGTATCCAGCTGAAGCCACTCACTGATGTTACCATGTTTCTAGATTTACAGAAGCCTCTTGACACCATATCACAATAGCGGCTTCTGATGAAACTATGTGCCACTAAATTCCTGATTTTCTGTCAGAATGGTCACAGTTTACAGTAGCTAACACGAAGTAAACCAGTGAAATCGAAGTTATATCTGGGGCTCCCCAGGGAATATGATATACACTCCTGGAAATTGAAATAAGAACACCGTGAATTCATTGTCCCAGGAAGGGGAAACTTTATTGACACATTCCTGGGGTCAGATACATCACATGATCACACTGACAAAACCACAGGCACATAGACACAGGCAACAGAGCATGCACAATGTCGGCACTAGTACAGTGTATATCCACCTTTCGCAGCAATGCAGGCTGCTATTCTCCCATGGAGACGATCGTAGAGATGCTGGATGTAGTCCTGTGGAACGGCTTGCCATGCCATTTCCACCTGGCGCCTCAGTTGGACCAGCGTTCGTGCTGGACGTGCAGACCGCGTGAGACGACGCTTCATCCAGTCCCAAACATGCTCAATGGGGGACAGATCCGGAGATCTTGCTGGCCAGGGTAGTTGACTTACACCTTCTAGAGCACGTTGGGTGGCACGGGATACATGCGGACGTGCATTGTCCTGTTGGAACAGCAAGTTCCCTTGCCGGTCTAGGAATGGTAGAACGATGGGTTCGATGACGGTTTGGATGTACCGTGCACTATTCAGTGTCCCCTCGACGATCACCAGTGGTGTACGGCCAGTGTAGAAGATCGCCCCCACACCATGATGCCGGGTGTTGGCCCTGTGTGCCTCGGTTGTATGCAGTCCTGATTGTGGCGCTCACCTGCACGGCGCCAAACACGCATACGACCATCATTGGCACCAAGACAGAAGCGACTCTCATCGCTGAAGACGACACGTCTCCATTCGTCCCTCCATTCACGCCTGTCGCGACACCACTGGAGGCGGGCTGCACGATGTTGGGGCGTGAGCGGAAGACGGCCTAACGGTGTGCGGGACCGTAGCCCAGCTTCATGGAGACGGTTGCGAATGGTCCTCGCCGATACCCCAGGAGCAACAGTGTCCCTAATTTGCTGGGAAGTGGCGGTGCGGTCCCCTACGGCACTGCGTAGGATCCTACGGTCTTGGCGTGCATCCGTGCGTCGCTGCGGTCCGGTCCCAGGTCGACGGGCACGTGCACCTTCCGCCGACCACTGGCGACAACATCGATGTACTGTGGAGACCTCACGCCCCACGTGTTGAGCAATTCGGCGGTACGTCCACCCGGCCTCCCGCATGCCCACTATACGCCCTCGCTCAAAGTCCGTCAACTGCACATACGGTTCACGTCCACGCTGTCGCGGCATGCTGCCAGTGTTAGAGACTGCGATGGAGCTCCGTATGCCACGGCAAACTGGCTGACACTGACGGCGGCGGTGCACAAATGCTGCGCAGCTAGCGCCATTCGACGGCCAACACCGCGGTTCCTGGTGTGTCCGCTGTGCCGTGCGTGTGATCATTGCTTGTACAGCCCTCTCGCAGTGTCCGGAGCAAGTATGGTGGGTCTGACACACCGGTGTCAATGTGTTCTTTTTTCCATTTCCAGGAGTGTAAACTCTCTTCTTTTCTTAATATATATAATGTTTTAGGAGACAGTCTAACCAACTCTCTTAGACTGTTTGCAAATCTTACCACCGATTACTGTCTAGTAAAGTCATCAGATGGTCAAAACAGAGATTTAGACATGCAAGGTGCGAAAAGTAACAATTGACCCTGAATAATAATAAAGTATGATGTCCTTCCATGAGAAGTTAATAATTTTCTTAAATTTCTGTTACAAATCTTAATGTTGTCGATTCAACTAATTATTCTTGATGATGAGATCCGTCTATGCATCTAGATTTTCCAGGAAAGTACTCTGTCCAGTCACATTAATGTGACCACCCGTCAAAAGCGTGAACAGCCACCTTTTGCAGCGTTAATGGTTGCGAGATGTGTTTGGGAAGAGAGTTAGTGAGCTTCAAAAATGGTTCAAATGGCTCTGAGCACTATGAGACTTAACATCTGAGGTCATCAGTCCCCTAGACTTAGAACTACTTAAACCTAACTAACCTAAGGACATCACACACATCCAAGCCCGAGGCAGGATTCGAACCTGGGACCGTAGCAGCAGCGCGGTTCCGGACTGAAGCGCTTAGAACCTCTCGGCCACAGCGGCCAGCAGTGAGGTTCTGGAAGGTATCGACAGGGATGTGGAGCTATGCCGACTGCAGTGTCGTGGTGAACTGCGTTAGGTTTCTCGGTTGAGGATCTATGGCTCGAACAGCCCGATCTAGGTGGTACCACAGATTCTCGACTGCATTTAAATCTGTGCACTTTGGTGGCCAGGGGAGTACAGTAAATTCATAGTGGTGCTCTTCGGACCACGCACTACACTGTGAGCTGGGTGACACGTTGCATTGTCCTGCTGGTAGATGCCATCGCGCTGAGGAAAAATAAACTGCATGTAGGGTGGAAATGGCCTCCAGAGATGGATGCATACTTGTGTTGATGCATTGTACCTTCCACAATGACGAAATCAGCGAGGGTTTGCCCTTCGGCCTGGACTCTTCCGACGATTGTCGCAAGGTGTTTGCTTCCAGGTGTTTCACACCGTGCACACCAACGTCCCTGTGTTCGATGAAACAAACATAAGATTCTTATCAAAAGGCCAGCTGTGGCCACTCAGAGAACGCCCAGTCGCAGTATTGGCATGCAAACTGCAGCCTTCGTCGCCGATAAACAGCAGTCAGTATGGTTGCATGAAGCAGGCGCTTGCTCCAGAGGCTCACACGGAGCAACGTTCGCTGAGCTGTCGTTGAGGATTTCCTTGGTTCGTAGCTCCTTGTTTCATCTGGGTGGGCAGTTGCTCAACAGTTGCAAGTCTGTTTGCCCGTAGACATCTCCGCAGCCGCCTTTCACCTCTGTCAGATATGGCCCGCGGTGAAACAAAATTGTCTCGGCGCCGATTTAGCCATGCACGATATACTGTAACCAGGGCTACACAGGTGTAGGTTATAAACTTTGCGTTTGAGATATGCTTCCGCTCTTGGTCAAAATGCTGATGATCACGCTCTTTTTGATGACAGATAAATCACTCCGTTTCTGCATTACAACACCTGGACTGCTTTCCGCGTTCCCCAACACACTTTATACAGGGTGTTCCAAAAATGACCGGTATATTTGAAACGACAATAAAAACTAAACGAGCAGCGATAGAAATACACCGTTTGTTGCAATATGCTTGGGACAACAGTACATTTTCAGGCGGACAAACTTTCGAAATTACAGTAGTTACAATTTTCAACAACAGATGGCGCTGCAAGTGATGTGAAAGATATAGAAGACAACGCAGTCTGTGGGTGCGCCATTCTGTACGTCGTCTTTCTGCTGTAAGCGTGTGCTGTTCACAACGTGCAAGTGTGCTGTAGACAACATGGTTTATTCCTTAGAACAGAGGATTTTTCTGGTGTTGGAATTCCACCGCCTAGAACACAGTGTTGTTGCAACAAGACGAAGTTTTCAACGGAGGTTTAATGTAACCAAAGGACCGAAAAGCGATGCAATAAAGGATCTGTTTGAAAAATTTCAACGGACTGGGAACGTGACGGATGAACGTGCTGGAAGGGTAGGGCGACCGCGTACGGCAACCACAGAGGGCAACGCGCAGCTAGTGCAGCAGGTGATCCAACAGCGGCCTCGGGTTTCCGTTCGCCGTGTTGCAGCTGCGGTCCAAATGACGCCAACGTCCACGTATCGTCTCATGCGCCAGAGTTTACACCTCTATCCATACAAAATTCAAATGCGGCAACCCCTCAGCGCGGCTACCATTGCTGCACGAGAGACATTCGCTAACGATATAGTGCACAGGATTGATGACGGCGATATGCATGTGGGCAGCATTTGGTTTACTGACGAAGCTTATTTTTACCTGGACGGCTTCGTCAATAAGCATAACTGGCGCATATGGGGAACCGAAAAGCCCCATGTTGCAGTCCCATCGTCCCTGCATCCTCAAAAAGTACTGGTCTGGGCCGCCATTTCTTCCAAAGGAATCATTGGCCCATTTTTCAGATCCGAAACGATTACTGCATCACGCTATCTGGACATTCTTCGTGAATTTGTGGCGGTACAAACTGCCTTAGACGACACTGCGAACACCTCGTGGTTTATGCAAGATGGTGCCCGGCCACATCGCACGGCCGACGTCTTTAATTTCCTGAATGAATATTTCAATGATCGTGTGATTGCTTTGGGCTATCCGAAACATACAGGAGGCGGCGTGGATTGGCCTCCCTATTCGCCAGACATGAACCCCTGTGACTTCTTTCTGTGGGGACACTTGAAAGACCAGGTGTACCGCCAGAATCCAGAAACAATTGAACAGCTGAAGCAGTACATCTCATCTGCATGTGAAGCCATTCCGCCAGACACGTTGTCAAAGGTTTCGGGTAATTTGATTCAGAGACTACGCCATATTATTGCTACGCATGGTGGATATGTGGAAAATATCGTACCATAGAGTTTCCCAGACCGCAGCGCCATCTGTTGTTGAAAATTGTAACTACTGTAATTTTGAAAGTTTGTCTGCCTGAAAATGTACTGTTGTCCCAAGCATATTGCAACAAACGGTGTATTTCTATCGCTGCTCATTTAGTTTTTATTGCCGTTTCAAATATACCGGTCATTTTTGAAACACCCTGTATACCCTCTGTAGCTAGTGCTGCGACCTGCCGTTTGTGAGAGGTTATTGCCCGTTGACGTCGAACTTAAGGGAGTGGTCACGTTAATGTGACTCGATCCTGTAGGACGTGTAATAAATCTGCAACAGTGGCTGGATCCTGAGCAGACAGAACTGACGGAGGATACTGAAAAATTCAAAGAAGGGCAGTTCACTTTGTATTTTAATGAAACAGTGGATAGCATGTCACGAATACGATACGCCGAAACAAAAACGATTTGCGTTACAACGAGATCTTTCCACGGAATCTCAACTCTCTCAACGTCTGCAAATGACCACAGAACCCGCACTACGCATTCCACAAACCGCTTGTCAAACGCCTCATTGGTCCCCCGGTGCACTCCACGCCTTGTATCATTCGAGAAAGGGGCAAAACTCGAGTGTGACACTTGAGCATCGGCCCCATAGTCCTGATCTCTCCCCATGCCATTATCATGCCTTCGGTCGCTTACAAAAATCCTTGAAGTGTCGACGATTCCCGTCGGACGAGGATGTGCAGCAGACAGTTACGAACTTCTTCACGCAGCTTGACCCTGCGTTTTATCAAAGGGTATCTTCAACACAGTGTGTCGGTGGGATGATTGCCTCAATGCTCAAGGCGATTTTGCCTGATTGGTTCACCGATTCTGGACTGTACGACTTTCGAACGGAAACTTGATCGCCCCTTATTTTTTTTCTATCACTGTTCTTATTCCGTGTTATACGGCTGCGAATGGTACACCATTCCTTGTAAACAGGTTGGTCAGTCCGCGTTGATACAGAAACAAATCAAACTTAACTAACGGAGACAAAAAAACAAACGAAAGAAAAAGACCCATCACGAGGGAATTATTCGAATGAGACGGAAATCTGTAGATGTGATGCAGATATAAAGGCAAATTATTACAATTCCAGAAAAATTGGATTATTTATTCAAGAGAAAGAGCTTCACAAACTGAGAAACTCAATAACGCGCTGGTCCATCTCTGGCCCTTAGGGAAGCGTTATTCGACATTCGCTGTGATTTATAGAGTTTTTGGGTGTTCTCCTGAGGGATATCGTACCAAATTCTGTCAAATTGGCGCCCTAGATCGTCAAAACCACGAGCTGTTTGGAGGGCCCTGCCCATAATGCTCCAAACATTCCCTGATGGAGAGAGATCCAGCTACCTTTCTGGCCAAGGTAGGGTTTGGCAGGCTCGAAGAAAAACACTAGAAGCTTTCGATATCTTGCTGTCCAGGATGGCTTGTCATGAAGGGCAACAGAACAGGGTATAGAGTGTAGTACACGTACCTCTGTGCTGTAAGGGTGCCGCTCCGATATGAAATAGCAAACCAGACCATCACTCCTGGTTGCCAGGTCATATGGAGGGCGACATTCAGGTTAGTGTCCCACCGCTGCCTGGAGCGTTTCCATACACGTCTATGGCCAAGAATCTCATTGACTGAAGTAGGACTGGTTGGTTGCCATTAGCGGCACCCTTAGAGCACAGCGGTAAGTCTGATAATCTACATCCCGCTTTGTTTCTCTTTATGGGAAGCCATCCTGGGCTTACACTTCATAAAGATAATTCCCGCCCGCACATGGGGAGGGTTTCTACTGTTTGTCTTCGTGTTTGCCGAATCCTATCTTGGCCAGCAAAGTCGCCGAATCTCTCATCAAATGAGAACGTTTGGAGCATTATGGGCAGGCCCTTCAAGCATCTCGAGATTCTGACGAACCAATTGGACAGAATTTGGCACGATAACCCACAGGAAGACGTCCAGCACCTCTACCAATCAGTGCCAAACCGAATGACTGCTTGCATAAAGGCCAGAGGTGGACCAACGCGTTATTGAGTTCCTCAATTGATGATGCTCTTACTCTTAAATAAATGATCCAGCATTTCTGAAACTGTAACAATTTTTGGTCTGTACATGTATCTCACACCTACCGATTTCCGTCCCATTCGGATAATTCGTTCGTGATGCGTCTTTCTTTTTGTGTCAGAGTACACAATAGTTCCTTTCTGTCATTCTTTACCTTCTCCACGTCGAATCATCTTACTGCGCTGATTTCATACAAACGACAGGCACATTCCCACCTCTTCACTGCCGTGACTTACGTCAGCAGTCGCTTTGTACCAATTCTACACCATCTACAGAGCTCCAAGGCGCTCTGTATGCTCTTTTAAAGGGGTGACTACTGTTTTGCCCAACGATCTTACGTCCATAATGGAAATTTTACATTTCCAATACGTAGTCTCTTGAGATGCGCTTTCGTGCATATATTAGTAACGCGCGGTGAAAATTTACCTTTAATAAAGGCAGGCTGATACCTGTGAAAAGCTCGCACGTCTGCAATATCGTTGACGAGGAAGAAAACTTAGGGGCGTACACACATAATTCCTTATTACCAAGTTTTATGTCATCGCAATGTCGTACATTGTAAAGGTCTCAGTAGCGAGAACTGAGTTTCTACCCCTGCTTTCTTTTATTTCAGTCTCACCTAAACAATAACACAGAAGCAGTACTACTCTTCATCAGTACACATTACAGGTATGCATACAATAACTGACACATCAGCAGCGGCTAGAAGAAAGGCCTTGGCAGACCACGTATTGTGAGGCTGAGCCAAGAATAGCAGTGCGAAATAATTGCATTTTCCCAACGTTCATTAGCGAGTATCAACCTTACATCGACTTCGCTGGTCTGAGATGGTTATCGCTGTTATCTAGAGCAGCCGTCTTCAAGATACTGGTGCGGCCCCATGAGGATGGGAGCAGAGAGTAATAGAGAGGGGCACTGGCTTTCATTGAAAGATTTTTATTTAGTGTTATGTAAGAAGAAGACTTCCTTGAAGAAATATTGCGAGCGTGAGATTCTTATTTCCACGAAGGATGTTAGGATGCTCCCCCATCCTTAATTTGTTGTCTTATTTCACAAGAACTGAGCAGTAGATCTTACCAGTAGGAAGGCTGAGAAAAGTCTCTAGTAATATTTCATCACGTAACTGTTTACCAAACATCTAACAACTATTAATGACAATAAGTGAACTTTTCTCGCAATGGGGTTAATCAAGACGAAACATCGGTCTTAGCTACAGCTGGAAAGGGCTCTGCGAGTTGTTGTTTCAAAGTTAAAATGAAGAATGGACCTGCTTTCTTCACAAATTCAAACCCACACATCACACTAAATGCTCAAATGCCAGAAAATATCCGAATTTTGAACCGTGTGCATTTTTACTCTTGTTTATTTCTTTTTTTGGATGATCAGTTTGAATACAATAGTTTTTAAATTGACATTATTTGTTGACTATTATTCCGTCACCATTTTACATCATGATCTTTCAAATATTAGAGCATTCTAAATGAATTCAAAGTAACGTAGATGGAAACAGTTAAACGTTAGCTAATTTATTTGTAAATTAATATGAAATGAAATACACGTATATGCCCAGTTACAATAACTACACAGGCAGCTGTGGTTGTTTTTAAACTAGTTGTAATTGTTCACTTTCACCACCTTTGAATAACATAAATGGATGATAAAAAAATATTTAGCTCTGATGTGCTGGAAGGACAATCTCTAATTGTTGATGTTGTTGTAACTAATAGTTGCAATAATTAGACGGAATTAAATAGATATCGTGAGCCCTTTTTATACCAGTACGAGAAGAGCTGTGTAAGGAATGAATAGCGAGGTGAGGGGGAGACAAAAGAATTTATGTTTCAGGAGAGAGGTGCAACGGAAAAAATTTGAGAACCCCTGGACTACAGGGCAACCACAGATAGAAAACATTCCACAGTTCAAATAATACATCGTCAGTAGCCGTTTTAATGTTTTCTTGGTATCAGACAGGAATTCCTAACCTCCTAAGAACCTTTCATCATATTGTCCCATTTCCACACACTCCCTCCCCCAAGAACCAGAGACCTCGATGCGCTAGGGTTGTTTGCATCCATCAGTCACATAGGTAACCAGGCAAGATCCGTTTAGGCTCTGAAGACATGTAGGAACAGTAGGAACACGCGAGGCGATACTAACCCTACGATTTATCTTGGAAAACTTGCGGAGGAAAGGCAAACCTATGTTTATAGAATTTGTAGATTTAGATAATGCTTTTGTAAACCTTGACTGGAAAACACTATTTGAAATTCTGATGGTAGCGGCGAAAGGTAGTCTGCAACTTACACAGAAATCTGATTGCCCTTATAAAGCCGAAAGACATGAACGGGAAGCAGTAGTTGAGAAGCCAATGAGACAAGATTGTAGCCTAGCCACGATGTTGACCAATCTGTATATTCAGCGACCAGTAAAAAAACTAAAGAAAAATTTAGAAAGGGAATTACAGTTGAGCGAAAATAAATAAAAACTTTGAGGGTTACCAATGACACTGTAATTCTGATAGAGACTGCAAAGGACTTGAAAGTTTTTGAACGGAGTGGATGGCGTCCTGGGAACAGCGTATAAAATGAACTTCATGAAAAGTAAAAGAAGGGTAATGGAATGAAGCTGATTAAAAATCAGGTGATGTTGGGGAGTTTAGATTACGAAATTAAACGCTGTAGTAGCCGTGTTTTGATATTTGAGCAGAAAAATATTGTAATTGACTAAGGGTGAAATAGGGAAGATATTAAATACAGACTGGAAATAGCAAGAAAAAGCTTTTTTAAAAAGAGAAATTTGTTAACGTTGTATATAAATTTAAGTAATAGGCTGTCTTTCGTGAAAGTATTTGTCGGGAGTATAACAGTGTACGGAAGTGAAACGTGGACTGTAATCTGTTCAGACAAGAACAGTAGACAAACTTTTAAATTGTGATGTTATAGAAGAATGTTGAAGATTTAATAAATGCATCTTATATTTAAAATTTATTACGTTCCATTCTGTCCGGCTGGTACACCAACCGTTTTGAATTATATCAAATTGTAAAAAGGTCTGGGTTGCAACGTTATTTAATTTCAGTAACGTGTTTCGCTCTTTTGGGGCACGATCAGATTGTGCAAAAGTAACTAGATATAAAACCCATCCGTCGTAGTCATACAGAGTGGGAGGCGAACCTTAAGCACGTCAGCAGACACGGCCATAGTAGCACAGCATAGGACGACGCGTACAAAAGTATAAACGTGGTATCAGCTATGCATGGGACAACACTACCGTTACCGCTCACACAAACGTGATAGTAACCGGAATGAAATATGCTCCTATCATTGCACAAAAAAGGCGAATATGTCACGTGCAGAGTTAGTGACGCCCAACGAAGGGAATTAGCTCTTCGACTACCCGGCAGCTATGGGTGTGTGTGTGTGTGTTTGTCCTTAGGATAATTTAGGTTAAGTAGTGTGTAAGCTTAGGGACTGATGACCTTAGCAGTTAAGTCCCATAGGATTTAACACACATTTGAACATTTTGAACCTGGCAGCTTCAAAGACATTTAAATCAAAACATCTAGACATATTCGCGCTTTTTTCCTTGTTACTGTTAGTATCCATGTCATTTAATATAATGCATCGTGTCAAGTAAAGTAACCTGAAAGATGATGTCATCTCACCCCTCCCCCCGGAAGAAAGCTTCCACCAGAAATTTTACCCCAAGAAAAACTTTTTTAGCTTTTACATGTATCCTCTTCAGTCATATGACCTTATATATCGTTTAATACGGCTGGCGAATCTTCTGGATTTTGGACACAAGATCTGGGACTTTTGCCTATAAATTGCAAGGTGCAGGTGTGCCAACACCTTGCAGCTAAGAAATTTTACTGCGCTGGGGCGGCAGAGTTAACTCACAAAACAGCGCGATTATATCAAGATGTTTTGATTTAAATGTATTTGAAGCTGCTAGATAAGTCGAATAGCTAGTTCCCTTCATTTATATCCCTATTTCTGCCTACGACATGTTCACCTTTTTTGTTCTGTGATTTTTCATTCTGGTTCTCAGCTTCTACTCTACCACAATTTTGACGTTAGACTGACAAAGCTTGGCAATCGATGTAGATGTTTTTTGACTGTGGCGACGACAGATAGGATTTTTTACTGTCTTTCGAACCATATTGCTTACGTGCCAACGGATGAAGCTTTCACAAAAAAACACGACGACCATTTATCACATGTGTTTGTCTACCTTCTTACAGAACTTGATCCAATTTACAGAAGTCTGAAGCATAAAAAATATCCTCACAAAAACGTTTTTTTCCCACGTAAAATTCGAATGAAACTAGACATTTGATAGGAAGTTTTTAATTTTATAGTAGGAATGCATTTTTATTTATCTGAATCACTTTAAGCAGTTTCCGCGCAGTCAGTTCATGTAAGTATGATTTTTACGTCCTACATTTACCTCGACTTTAAATCTTCGTATCTCGACACCGGATAACGATTATTGGAATAAAAAGATTTGTTTTCACTTCATCCATTTACGTACCTTAGTGCAAAGTTTGAATTGAGTTGTACAAGTTTAAAGTGTAGAAGTGGCGCCCTTCAAAAATCTCCCATGAAACGTAACTTTTGCACGTAAAATTCGAACAGCGCACAAACAAATGGTACCATTAGCCAAGCATTAATCTCAGCCCAATTAACATCTTTTGCAAAAGGAATTAATCGGTTCTCACAACCTGCCTGGCCGCAAGCTACGGTTCATCGTTCAAACCTTGCTTAATATGCTGTAACATAGCGTCAGTAAGATAGATGTTCGAATGCCTATTCAACTGGCCGCTAGGCTGGGCTAGATCAAAATCTTTGTTCCCTATGTTCCTAGCTCAAATGGGAACCGAGCACCATGACAACCCACTCCTAAAACCATGAGTCCGTGAGCGGCCTTCTGAAACATTTTGAAACGAAATTATTCCGCTATAGGATGTTAAAACATTATTACCGCACCTGCTACGCGAAATTTAAACTTAAGTGTTTATATCATTATTTGACCAACTTTCTAATGTGTATGCTATATGGAACAGCAGATAATTGACAACACCACATGCAACTGCTCTTATACAGTACGTCACACTATTATTGAATGGGTTACAACACCCCACAATGCTTGGAAATGGCCGCGTGCCGGAATTGCAGTCGCAATAAATAATGTCTTAATAACCTAAAGCAGAATGATTGTACTTAAAAATTTCAGGAATGCCTTGGATCAAGCCACCATGAAACTTCTCATATATATATATATATATATATATATATATATATATATATATATATGTGTGTGTGTGTGTGTGTGTGTGTGTGTGTGTGTGTGTGTGTTTGAGCGTCCAAAACGGTGAAAAGCCTTATTGAAATTAAATAAATTTGCAAAATGGTTCAAATGGCTCTGAGCACTATGGGACTTAACATCGGAGGTCATCAGTCCCCTAGAACTTAGAACTACTTAAACCTAACTAACCTAAGGACATCACACACATCCATGCCCGAGACAGGATTCGAACCTGCGACCGTAGCGGTCGCGCGGTTCCGGACTGAAGCGCCTAGAACCGCTCGGCCACACCGGCCGGCAATAAATTTGCAACCCAGACTGTTTTTCAGTATTGAAATATCTTAGTTGTAGTGATGAAGAACTTAATCGAACTGGGATGAAAAGAAATTTTTGTCACATCATGACTAAACGAAGGGATCAGCTAATAAAAAACATGCTGAGCCATGAAGGAATCGTCAGTGTGGTGCTGGAACGAATGAATAGTGGCTAAACATTACAGGGCGAGATCAAGGTTTGACTACAGTAAACAGAATCAAATGGATGTCGGTTACAGTAATTAGACGGAGATGAACAGGCTTGCACAGACAGACCGGCGTGTAGTGCTGTACCGAACTTGTCTTCGGACTGGGGATCATAACAACATCATATTGTCCCCTATCAGAATCAATTACATTCATCTTTTCCATTGGTGGGCAGAGTTCTCTAGTCATTTCGACGTCCATAAACATAAGCAAGCAAATTCACTGACCCATTTATAGGTTTACATATTGGCTCCCTTTGCTCGTTATGTAGTACTGAAAACGGGGAACGCGCATGTGAAACTGAGCTTTTACGACGAAAACAGGTGCTGCTCTTAGGACTAGAAAGTCCGTGTACTGAGCCAACGAGGCATTACAAGTCAGCAGCTTTCGCAGTGAAAGGCGCACCGATTTATGAAGCTCTCTTCGGTTGCTGAATTCTTAATACAAGCGAATGTCCGCAGTTGTTACGCATGCTTGAAGATAGGTGCTACATCCTCAACTTTCAGGTCTTATTTTCTCCGAGGAATGTTTTTAGACGTTACACGAAGCGGAGGGATTTAAAATGTCTCGAGCTCAAGGGCACGTTGCTACCGGAGAAAGTTTTTCGCTGCGTTATCTGTGGTCAGTCTGAGAACAGGAACCGCCAGGGACAGCCCAGGGCTGGAAGACCGATCATTGTTCTCCTATCTGGCACTGCCAAGCAGACCAAATGCGGGTGTAGCACGTATAAGCAGAGCACGTAAAATATTTTAACACGTACTCAGTAACCAATTTCAGATATGCTATTAAACTGTACTGAACACAGCGTTAGGAAACACGAGAAACGATATAAACAAGGCCGGTATCAGTAGCGGAAACGAACATGAACGGAGACATGTGCAGTTTTGGCTTCCTTCGCAGTAACTATCAACAAGAAAAATGGTTCAAATGGCTCTGAGCACTATGGGACTTAACTGCTGTGGTCGTCAGTCCCCTAGAGCTTAGAACTACTTAAACCTAATTAACCTAAGGACATCACACACATCCATGCCCGAGGCAGGATTCGAACCTGCGACCGTTGCGGTCGCGCGGTTCCAGACTGTAGCGCCTAGAACCGCTCGGCCACTCCGGCCAGCTATCAACAAGAAGAGATGTATATAACGTTATATATCGTAACTAAGATTCCAGTTGGAAAGTACAATTTTTATTTTGTACAATTCGGAAGTTAAATACAGCCAGATCGTACCGTTTACAAATCTTATTTCCTGGCCTTATGCGCCCGCTGCTGTACGAATGAACGATATTGACAAAAAATAAGGCATGGGGGCAAAGTGACGTCCCTACACGCTTATGGAAAATCAATTAAACAATCTCACTGTGTACGTTTAATCATTGTTAGGTGGATTAGATAGATTGCTTGCTTGAGAAACTAGGGCGCCGTTAAACGTTGAGTCCCCCATAAATGATGCCACTTGGATGAGATGGTGGTGAAAGCCATAAGGGAATAAAGCTGTGTATGTAATATTGTTCTAAGATCTCACCCATCAACAGGAGAAACTTCTGAACATTTCGAAAGGAAACATGCTATTGATGCTTACTTTTTCCCCGTATTGAAGAGGAGGACGTACACCTCCCAATTTCCTAAGTGAAAACTTTTAAAGTTTTTTGAATAAAACAATTGTTAATAACTCTAATATTAAGTTTTATTAAAAGAACATTTTTCTTGAGAATTTTACAAAAGGATAAAATAAAAAATAAAAATATGTAAAGTACAAGTGTATATATACAGTTTTGTTTAAACTTGTCGGTAGCTCAGATGATGGTAATAAATAAGATACATAATAGGTTATGGATGTATTTCAAATTAAAATTAATACTGTGTTTAATGATAGAAACAAGAGATGACAATTTTATTTAGATATGGTGTGACAGTTCTTCCCTTTATACTTTCTATGTGTATGGTTACATCTGTTACATATGTTGTTCTGACTGTGGTAATAATTAATTAATAATATATTGATCAGTTAGGTTAAAGTTTATTTACGAACTTAAGGTAACATTCGAGATTGGGAGTTCATTTGAAATATAATAGTCAGCTGTACCAGGTGCGAGAGCTCGCTAAAACTTCGTGCCAAGTGACACACCTGATGCAGCGAAAGAAGAAGAAATGTCACATTTTCAGATAGTGTTACATGCTATGAAATGGTATAGCAACCGACTACATAGAGAATTACATTTTCAGATTGATTCGATTTAGTGTTGTTTTCAGAGTTCCAGTCATCTTGTCTGCGTATTAATTGCCCTATATACTGGTTCCCTAAACACGGTCTTGTATGACGTAGCGCATCGCAAATGAGCACTTAGCGCTCAGGTGTGCCTTTCTCGCCGTAGGCACGAGTGTGAGTGTGAGTGTGGCCAAACCTGTGGAGATGCACAGGATACGAGCCGTGTCCCATGAGATAGTGCACCATGCCGCTTGTTGGATTTATGTACTTCAAATTCATCAGCTCTCGGATACTGGGGAAGAAAGAATAGACTCGTCTTCCCATATCAGTTATGTCCCGTTCTGTCTGCCATGTATCAACTCTCCACTTGTTTAATTTCCGTTTGTTGGTTATGTCTTGTCCAATTATTTCTCCCCTTTTCAGCCAGTAGGCTGGTCTTTGGCGAACTGTAAGATCTGTAGGGAAAACTCTCAGTATCATACTTGGTGCCTCAATTAAGGTCGTCTCGAAAGCATCCAAGATTCTGAGAAGAACACTCCTCTGGCCACACCTCACAACGGTTTTTATGTGTACCTAAGCATAATCGATGTGCTCAAGCACTAGTCGCAAAACAGGTTATTGACTCAAAGAGTCATGTGTTCTCATTGTCTGTATGGGTAGTCTGTACCTTATAATGTTCTTGCAAGTTTATGCATGAGTTTCGTCGCTTTGTTAATTATCAGTCTAGAAAGTTTGTTAAAGTATAAATGTTCGTCAATATAAATGTCGAGATATCTTGTCACAGATTTCTTTTTTTGTAAATATATTGTTCAACTTTATAATTGGATTTCTTTTCAGTGTGCCTCTTAGAATTAGGTAAACAGTTTTGTTAGTCTGCTATTGTGAATTTGTTGTTCGTGCACCGTTCACCAATGAGGGCGAGGAGCCGCGTGTCTTTACTCTCTAATTGAGACTTGGAGTTTGCAGATACCATTACCATAAGGTCATCTGCGTACGCAGTCACCCCATTTGCGATGTCGTTGTCTTCTAGTGCATTCAGTAGTGGTTCTATGGCTATGTTCCAGAAAATCGATCTGCATATGGATCCATGCGGACAACCCCTTGTTACCCTCTTTATAACCTTTTGGCGACCAGTCTTCCATTCCACTTTTCTATTTTCACAATAATCTCTAAGGCTGTTGTATAGAGCCAGCGGAATAATCGTCTCTTTGTGTCTTGCAAACAGCGCCGGCCATTACAAGTTGTCGAAAGCACCATCATTCAATAAGTCCGTCAGGTATGGTACGATACTTGGAGCAGTTGTTTGATGGTTTCGGTGTGGATTCCATCAGGGTCCAGAGTCTTTATTTTGTGTATTGCCAAAGCAGCTTCCTAGTCAGCAAATGGGATGGTGATACCTTCGTTTTCGTATTTGTCTTAAAGGAATCTGCAAAGGGCGGTGTGCAGTTGGTTGTTCTAACTGTGGTCATCGTCAGGAAGTAGTTTGTTGAGGAGATACTGTGCTGTCCATCTCCAGCCTCTTGTGATCGTACCACCTCGTTTCTTCAGAGTTGATAATACTACAAGGATCTTGATACGTTCAGTCTACAGTTAAAACTCTCGCCGGAGGTTCGAGTCCTCCCTCGGTCATGGGTGTGTGTGTGCTGTCTTAAGCGGCGTAAGTTAGTTTAAGTAGTGTGTAAGTCTAGTGACCGATGACCTTAGCAGTTTGGTCCCTTAGAAATTCACACATATTTATTTGAACATTTGAATTTGAACAGTTAAAACGGCTCCCCCCCCCCCCCCCCCCCGCAGATGTTCTTCTAGTAGCAGTAGTAGTAGTAGTAGAAGTAGTAGCTTTATTCATCCGTAGATCTCTTTATACAAGGACATAGGACATGTCAAAGTATTTAAAAGGTTAGACTAATTTAAAATAAGCTAATTCATGTAGCCATACATTGACAGACTTCTAGTTAGAGGCAGTCATTAGATTTACTCCTGGTATTCAATACTTGTTTTACTAATAACTTATTAAATAATGTAATGCCACACTGTTCACTAATATCTCACTATCAGTCACTCCACACACTACACACACATTGTTTCGTAACGTCTGTAAGTTTGTCCTAACATATTTGTCCCAGTGGTCTTTCCTGGTGTTACGTAGTTCATCTCTGTATCGTGTTTCAGTGTTGTGATAATGTTGAAGTCTAATTTCTCTTTCCTGTGCTGTCTTTGATTTTCGGTTATACCGTCGTTTATCACAAGTCTTGTTAGTAGTGCTGACCATGGTGTCCGTTGTCTGGCTGCGTCGCGTGCTGCAGATATTGCTGTAGCATGTGCTCTCTGTAAGACGTCTGTAAGAACTTGAGTTCTTTAATCTATCCTTCCTTGGGTGACGCATAGAAGAAACTCTTCAATCACGTGTCTTAGTTTTTGCCATTTCGCTTTGCGTAGCAGCATCCTTGGGTGTTGTGATGTGTCTGTGTCTGTTTTAGTGTACATAATTATTGCGTTGTCCCTGTGTACTCTCTTATCGAGCACCTGCCAGTTCGCTACCTATATTGAAGATGCGCTGTTTGCCAGAGAAATGTCTGTGCGTACTCCACTGTTTCCATGGTAAGTGGCCTGGTTTGTTTAAAACGAAAAGATTACATTCGTTTATAACGTCGACTATTATTTGTCCTCTGGCGTCCGTTCTGTCAGAGTGCCAGTGGGTTAAGATAAGTAGTCGTCTACCATTTGCAAATAGCGCAATTTCTTTTATTACTTCAGCGAAAGGCTCTATATCAAACGAGTACTGGACGTAGCTCGACGAGATGATCCATGTTTCCCTGTTTGAAGTGATTTCGCCAGTAACCGTGTGCTGTGTGCAAAGTTGCGTTATTTATGTTACTGTAATGTCTGTGTTTACTACAACGATTGCAACCTTGACCTTGTTTGTGCCTGTGATTTGCATGTACTACTTCGGGAGGCCTGGAATTCTTCCAACTCGTGTGTACGGCTCTCGTAGACACATGTCCTCGCATACCTCGTTCACCAGCCTGCCAAGCTCTGCGTTCGCCGTCATGCTACCCATACAGTTTAGCTGTAAGACTTTCACTACGAAAATTTGATAAAATAAAGAACTTTGGCCCGCTCTGGGTGTAATCAAGGTACACGCGTCCATGCGCCCTTACCAGGTCCTTGTCGGCACTGTCAGGGTCTTCATTTCTTCATTCACATGATTTGCGTGAAAGATTACAAAGTTCGAGTTTCGGTCCGTCGAATCATTTTGTCTGTTTGGTCAGTCGTGGAGTAGCATATAGTGTCGCCCAATGGATGAGTTAGTCTTGTTACCAGTCTTAACGCAGTCTGAAAAGTCGAGTCGAACTGAGCTCGGATGACAGATACGGGAACGCCATTCCATAACGCCTGAGCTCAATGACAAAGTTGATCAGCTGTAGTGGCTGGGAGGGTGGCATGCTAGTGTCTCAACAACCCGTGGCCAGACGTTTTCAGTGAGCGAGATATCTACAGAATGTGCTGACCAGGGCAACGACGAACACCCTCTATTTCGAGTTAGGTTGGGACATCAAGGGAATCATGCAGTCTTGCGTTATCTTGTTGAAAGATAACGTTGTAGGGACCTCGAAGAAGAGGTTCAGACAACAGTCTTACACTGATAGAAATGTAACGACTGCTGAATGTATCGGGTATGCGGATCACAGATGATGAGTACTCGAGGACAACTCGTACCATCACGCGAGGTGCTGAATCCATGAACCGATGATGAAAGCAGTCTGACAAGACTCTTAATCCTCAAAGGCTCCATACACGCATACGACCATCGCGGTGCTGTACCAGAATTCGGACTCGTCAGAAAAGACGTCCTGGTGCCATTCTTGTATCCAGTGTTGTTGGCGCGCTTCTCTTTGCTGCCATGCCAAGGGAATCTCAATAATTGTTGTGATGCTGAACGTAAGCGATGTCCATACGTAGTCACACTGCCCGTGTAGACACTTTCGTTCCCCGTAACAAGCCCATTTCTAGACTCAAAATACGTGACGTGGCTGTTCGATACTGCACGTCCGAGAAAAAGAACTGTCTGCCCTCTCGGGCGCTAATGCGTGGAGCCGATGAGATTCTGCACGATTTTCTATAGCCTTACTGAACCCTTCGATTCCACATTCGCATGACAATCTCGCTAGGAGCAATATTGCAGAACGATAATGATGATTCCAGAATGGCAAAGGTCCCGAGTTCGAGTCTCGGTCCGGCACACAGTTTTAATCTGCCAGGAAGTTTGATAATGATGATATTTTCTTGTGGTTCAAGAGGCGGGTGCAAGTATTTCAGAAGCCATTTCATAATCTACTACTGAAAATTAACGTGGTTCCGCTGGGCTTTTATTTTTCTTCCTTCTTTCTCATTGGCATGAGCAGACGTCACATGACATCAAATTCGCTGTGGAATACCTCTCTCAGTTTTTTTGTTACAGAGGACGCCCAGCCCTCTGACAGAAAACGCTGAGTTACCGTGGCGGCAGGCTTCGATCCCGCTACGTTTCGGTTTCTAGGGATGCGCTTTACCACTATACCAACAGACACGATCGCGGAATGGTAATCCGCAGACTCGATAAGCAACGATCCTGACAATGTACCATTCCACCATGTACTCGTACTGTTTCTTCTTCTTATTCGAGGCACAATCCGATCTTATCACAAAATATGTAAAATAGTAAAACAGTAACATTGATATTAGTGCGTAGACTTTGTAAGCTTTATATTAAGGTTTATCTGTAAATAAAAATACTGAATATTCTTTTTTCTTTCAAAAACTTTCTCCTCGAGAAATGTGAGCTGATATTGTGTTCAGATGCGGACCAATACTGACAGTTGGTTGGCTCTATGTTACACATGTGAACTGTTTCGCGAAACAAAACTTTAAACTTAGTGAAACACTTAATTTGAAATAATGAAAAGTAATTAAATGTCAAAACTAACTACTGTGCGCTCACTGAAAACTATTTAACTGGAACTCAATACTAAAGTGAATTACAGAAGTTGCGTGACACGAAGTGCAATTTCTGACTTGAAATGTCCACCAAAAACTAAAATACTGCTCTACTCAGAAGGAAAGTAACTGTTTGAGTTTTCCTACACTGTTCACTGTAAATTAATCTGCTTGCTTAGCACGACATCTGCTAATTATGACTACGAACTGTTTCTTCATAAGAACGCACAGTGAGATATGCTCTGAACTGAAAGTAACTTGACTCATGCTCAGCATGTTTTTTGTGTACTGACGTTCTTGATAGCAAATAGAAATCAGTAGGCGCAGCAGCTAAAGAAAAAGGAAGCTATTCGCTACAAAATTTGTTTTTTGCTTGTCAAAAACAATCTGTGGCTTCGTGTAGCGTAAGATGCAATGCAAACACGGCAACACATTCAAAACTTTACTAAGAATGATGGAAAAAAGCTTTATTTTAAAGAAAGACGTTACTGAAAAATTAAACTCTGATTATTGCCAGAAAAGACGGTACAGCATAAGAGGACCCTGACAGTTACGAAATTCTCTCACTACAAAAATTATAGACATTCCTGCCAATTGCGTTATTTGTGTCATAATGAAAACAAAGAGATCAAATTAAAACTAATCTTATATGTTATTAGTTATCTGAGGGACAAAGATTTCCTTCAATAAATAGTTCTGAGAAATAAACATTTCATTCTTGCGCATGCATTGGTTACCTTGAGAAAGTCCTCCAAAATGTCTTCTCCATCAGTAGGATCAATAACAGATATTTACAAATAAGTCTTCATCTCCATAATAAAATATTCCAGATAGTTTCTCTCAGAATCACAAATATCAAATCCCATCTAACAACTCAACTGTTTGATACTATGTGTCTAATAAGGATGACCCGGAGCTGCACAACTGACAGGCGAGCAAGCGAACCATAGATAAATTAAACACTTTGGCTGCCGTGTAAATCAAATGGACACACAAGATGCCTTGCCTAGCGGACCGTGTGCATCAAAATGATACACACATTCCAAGCCGTGTGTATAAATCGTGAAAACAGCGACAATGATTGCAAATGGGTATATAGTTGCCCTGGCCTCCTGGAGAGACCGTGTACGTTTGGTTTCGAATTTCGTTGACGGATAGTGTGACAGTCGACTCTGTTTCTTTGCGTTTACGACCTCTGGTTACACTCGCGATAACTCGCGCGGCAACGTTGCTAGAGGTTATTTGTGTTTCAAATAGCGTATCCTTGAAGGTTTGAGCTTGTTTTCTTGTGAGGTTGTGACAACGTCCTAGACAGGGTCAGTTGCAGGTTGGGTGGACAAGGAAAGCGAATTCAATGAGAGTGAGGCCGATTTGTCCGGCGACATATCTGACGGCGATGATCCTGAATACTCTCCTGAGAGTTTCGATCGTGATCCCGTCGATTCCGATGCAGGTGAACCGAGAGAAAGAACAACCGTTGGGGAATCAGCAACCCTGCCTCAAAGAGGCGTCTCCGAAGTTACTTGGTGCGATGTAACTGGAAATATTAATGATTTTACCACGAACTGTAATGAGGGAATATCCGATCATTTGAAGACGAAAGATACAATGAACTGGATTTTTACCGATTGGTTTTTTGGTGACCAAGTTTTAGAAATGATAGTCACCGGCACGAGTCGTTATGCCGAGCAACGAGTTATTGACAGTATTGTTAACGAAAAATGCATAGAATACATCAGACTACAACGATGGGTAAACACCGATAACAAAGCAATCCTGCGTGTCCTTTTTCTTTTTCCTTGGATTGTTCTGTGGATTGGTTGGATCGAAAACTTACACTGCAGAAATGTTGGTCAAGGAATGTACTGTACACAACTGAAGTAACTAAAGCTTTACCCCGGAAAACGTTTGAGGCCCTTTTGAGTACGCTACATTTTTCAGTCAATTCTGGTACAAACAACGGCAAATTGCACAAAATCTCACCATTAGTTGATCTACTAAACGATAAATTTCACGAAGTATATTGTCCTGGCGAGAAAGTGTCCATTGACGAAACTATGGTGCCGTTCAGATGAGGGCTGGGCTTTCGCCAGTACATTCCGGTGTAAAGTAATAAATGTGGTCTCAAGCTGTTTATTCGGTACGTTCAAGGAGGCTGTACCTGGCATGTAAGCGTTAATGCTGAAAAGGAGATTGCACCCGCAGATCATGATATGTCCTCCAGTGTAATGATGGAGTTGATGGGTCCACTGCTCAATGCCGGATGCACTCTGTACGTCGGCAGTTACTATACAAGCAGCCGGCTGGTGTGGCCGAGCGGTTCTAGGCGCTTCGGTCGCAGGTTCGAATCCTGCCCCGGGTATGGATGTGTGTGATGTCCTTAGGTTAGTTAGGTTTAAGTAGTTCTAAGTTTTAGGGGACTGATGACCTCAGAAGTTAAATCCCGTAGTGCTCAGAGCCATTTGAACCATTTTTAAACTATAGAAGCGTCACATTAGCCCATAAGCTGAACTAACGTTCAACCCACCTCGTTGATACATTGGCGAGTAAAAGAAAGTACAATCCAACGACCGTAGCGGATGGAAAGGTTAAGAAAGCTGAAATGTTATTCATGCAGAGTAACACAAATGTTATTATAGGAAAATGGAAGGACAAGAGAGATGTCTTGTTTCTGACCACTAAAAACGTTCCAAAAATGGTAGCAACCACCTCAGGAAAACGAGCAACCACGAAAGTATACACAATTTTGGAGTATAATTACCCAAAATCCTTCATAGATGTGTCAGATCAGTTAGTAGCTTATGCCTGCACTTTACGAAGAGTAGTGGTACCACAAGACTGAAGCTGAGCTCCACACAAATAAGGCAGTTGTCAATGCTCATACTGTCTACAAATTAGTAATTGGCAAAAATGTGCACATAACTGAATTTAGAAAGAAAGCTGCATTTGCACTGATACACACAGCAAACCCGAAAGATGTACCAGGATCACCACACCAGGAACATCAATTTCACGGAACCATGTCTTGCAAGAAAACCAGCAGCAAGAGAAACAGGTGCACAACATGCTATCGACGATACTCTCACAAATTTGGACGCTCTGAAGCAATGAAGAAATCGAAACACGTCATCAAAAACTTTAAAGGTTGCCCCGAATGAAAAGTTCATATGCTTAGACTGTTTATTCATTACTCACATATGCAGAGTAAAGCTTACTATATTGCGGAAATAGCAAAATTCACTACTACTTTAATTGTCTCATTTCTTAATCTAGCTTCCTCAGCATCACTTGATTTAATTCGGCTACGTATCATTATTCTTGTTTCGCTGTTGTTGATGATCATCTTATATCCTCCTTTCAAGACACTGCCCATTCCGTTGAACTGCTTTTCCAAGCCCTGTGTAGTCTCTTGCAGAACTACAACGTGATCGACAAACTTCAAAGTTTTTATTTCTGTTTTTATTTCTTCTCCCTGAGCTTTAATTCTTTCTCCAAAATTTTCTTTGATTTCCTTTGCTGCTTGCTCAGTGTACAGATTGAATAACTCTGGGGGGTCTACAAACCTGTCTCATCCCCTTCCCAACCACTGCTTTCTTGTCATGCCCCCCGACCCTTATAACTGCCGTCTGGTTCCTGAACAAGCTGTAAATAGCCTCTCCCTCCCTGTATTTTACCGCTCCTGTCTTCCGTATTTCAAAGAAAGTATTCCAGTCGACGTTGTAGAAAGCGTTCTCTAAGCCGACAAATGCTATAAACATAGGTTTGCCTTTCGTTATCCTGTGTTATAAGGTAAGTCGTAGGGTCAGTATTTCCTCGCGTGTTCCTACATTTCTCCGGAATCCAAACTAATCTTCCCTGATGTCGGCTTCTGCCAGTTTTTCCGTTCTTCAGTACAGAATTCGCGTTAGTATTTTGCAACCTTGACTTATTAAACTGATAGTTCGGTAGTATTCACATCTGTCAGAAACCTGCTTTTTTTAGTATTGGAATTATCATATACTTCTTGAAATCTGAGGATTTTTCGCCTGCCTCACATACGTTGCAGGCCAGATGGCAGAGTTTTGTCATGGGTGGCTCTCCCAAAGCTATCAATAGTTCTGAAGAAATGTCGTCTACACACGGGGCCTTGTTTCGATTTAGGTCTTTCTTCATCTTCATTTACGTCCTCTACCAATTCTATAATATTGCCTTCAAGTTCATCTTCCTTGTATAGAACCTCTGTATACTCCTTCCACCTTTCACGTTTCCCTTCTTTGCTTAGCACTGGGTTTACATCTGAGCTCTTGAGTTCATATAGCTTCTTCTCATTGCCTCGAAGTCCTCTTTAATTTTCCCATAGGCACTGTCTATCTTTTCCCTAGTGAGACATGCTTTTAAATCCTTATATTTATCCTCTAGCCACGTCTTCTTAGCCGTTTTGCTCTTCCTGTCAATCTCATTTTGTAGACTTTTGTATTCCCTTTCTCCTGTTTCATTTGCTGCATTTTTATATTTTATCGTTCCTTCATTTAAATTCAATATGTCCCGTCTTATTCAATGTTTTCTACTAGACTTTCTGCCTTTTTACCTATTCGATCCTCGGAATAAATATATTTACTGTCGTTATCGAGATTTCTTAATAACATTTGTTTTATTCATTAATTTTGGGTGGGTTCGCTGTCATCTGCAGCAATTTTTTCTCCAAAACTGATCGGTAATTCGAAAAGCGCTTCAGCGGTATGTTGCGCAAAAACTTTTTCGTGGATATCAACGTCTTATGTCACTGTTATTCTCTTCACACACGTGTGTCTCACGGGAAAACGAAGTTGCAAAAATATTTATCCTTTAGCATAGGACCGGTCACATATGATTTAGTCATTTGAATGAGAGTCCTGTAATTTAAAATGGGAAATGAGTGTGTGACCTGTGAACTAAATGTGCTTTATTTTATAATTCCTCTTTGAATTTTGGTGTCGTAATTGTATGAAGCTTTATGCTGATATTGGACGTCGAGAAATGGGAGAATACCGAACTTTTTCGGTAATTTCTCCTTTGTCAGTGATTAATGGTGATTACATGTTTGTGACTCTATGTTATTCAGGCAAGAAGCACATCAGAGACGTCACTGCGTTCCACTGTGATTGCTTAGTAAGTCTTTAGAAAGCGGAACTCATTGTCAGTATAAATTATCAGTCGGTCAGATAAGGATAGGATACGTCAGAAAATAGTAGTAAATTAAAATTCCGTCTCTCTTCAAGAATATAGAATCGTCGAGGAGTATCTGTACCATTATCTTTACTGTTCCTCAAGGAGACTCATTTCAGCTGGCTGAGATTGACTTGTTCATACTTGCCGATTATTGTCCTACTAGTATGCCCAATTGGAAAATTTTTGGTACTCGGGCTAAAATCGCAACATAAGTGAGAGTGTTTTTAACGCGGTACAGTGCACGGGGAAGTCGCAGGGCACTTGAGGCAACGTGACAGTATGCAGCTTTTCTGGATTTAGATATCAATTATCTTGCGACTCGGCAGTAAACATTCTCAAACTTCTCGTGACTGACGTAACTGTTTACGGCCATGCGGAGGCTACCGTACATTGGTTGCAATACTGGCTACTGATCACCGTCAGAGTGGGATGTACGGAGTGGTCCGTACTGTAACCATTCGCACAATCAGCCCACTCACCGCTCCCACTATAACGCGTGGGGAAACCAAAATTTTATCTGATTTGTAAATTACTCTCGTGTATTACGATGCTCTAGAACACCGAAAATCTTTCCTGCAGGAATTAACGCACAGTCCGCTAACACCGATGCTGTTTACTAACTTTGCTCTCTTCGTCCATTAACTACGTAAGACAATAGAAAGCGCCACCAAGATCTATATCATGTCTCTTGACTTCGGATTTCTGTACAGTTTTGACTGTCCCTAAATAAACGAAATAAGACCTAACGGAATACTTGATGAGCTTTGATGATGCTGTTGTGTACGAGATAGCCGTAACACCGAAAAGTTACAGCGATAAGCGGAAAGGTGTGCAGAAGGTCAACGCTTGGTGCAGGAATTGGGAGTTGCGCCCCAACATGAACGAATGTAATGTACTACATATAAACAGAGCTGTTATTGTTTGATTACACTTTTGGTGATCGACCTGTGAGTACAGACAGAACCCAGAATTACCTAGGTGTATGCGTCCGGAGCCACTTAAAGCGAAACTGCCACATAAAATTTACTGAAGAATGAGGAGGGTTTGCAGCAGTGAGTCGCTATTTTTTTCGCTCTCGACTAAGGAAGGTGCTCGTTTAGATTTTATCGTCAAGGCCACTTTTGTCAGATGAATTTCGATTTTCCTATACGGACAGGATTTCCGTCGTAGTGGGTTAAGGATACCCTGTTATACAGTATGTTACTGAGACAGAATTCACTGTGTTACAGAGGGTTTACTGTTGACAGTTCGAGAACTTGTTGAAGGAATGCGACAAACATCTTATGAAGCCCAAAACGAAATTTTCAGAGTGGAGCGGAATGTGCGCTGATATGAAACTTCCTGGGACGTTAAAACTGTGCGCCAAACCGAGACCCGAACTCAAGACCTTTACCTTCATCCGACGAGTGCTCTATCGATCGAGCTACCGAAGCACCACACAGTACCCACTCTCTCAGCTCTAATTCCTCGGGAAACCCATCTCCTTCACAGATATTCTTTTACGAAACTTTCTTCCAGGAGTGCTTGTTTCGCAAGTTTCGCGGGAGAACTTCGGTGTACTCGTTGTTTGGAAAGTAGGAGATGGGATCCTGGAGGAAGCAGAGCCGTGAGGAGGAGTCGTGAGTCGTGCTTGGGTAGCTCAGTCGGCAGGGCACTTATCCGCGAAAGGCCAAGGTGCCGTGCCGAGTCTGAGTCTCGGTGCGGCAGGCAGTTTAAATCTGCTAGGAAGTTTTAATTTCTTCTATGTTTCAATTACCTGTAGAAGCAGCAAACTATCCACATGTGTAACTACAGAAGAATAGATAGAATTTTTTAAGTGCACTATGCGGAACAGGAGGGAATGATTCATCACGTTGCTTCCTGAAAGTGATAAAAAAAGGGGTTGTGCAAAAATGGAAATACCTTTTCTTGGATTCTTAAGACGGCACAATTTGCGAACTAATTGTAAGCATTAAGGACAAAATATTCCAGGTTTTCACTACGTTCCATTAATCTGTGGTACTTTAGGGAAATATAAGCACCGAGAGAGGGCGTAACAATATTTAGCCAAAGTAACACGAAATTTGGTAGTTTGAAAGGAAGAAAATAGACATTCATATTGTCCAACGAAAATTCCCATAGTTTTCGGAAAAAGTTTCATTCATCGTACTCATGGTGTGAAGCGACATTACTTGGCACACAGGTAAACTGAAGCAAACAGGTGGACTAGACTGGAAGACCTTGAGATATGATAGTGGAAGTGGATCGAAGAGATTTCACATAAACATTAATTCACTTCTCTGGAGCCCCGTAGGTTAGCTAAAGTTTTAAGGTTGTTGGTTATGTAGACGTCGTCTTAGTGAAGCATTATTATTATTTTGACACTATCGTTTTGTTTGTCTTCTCTGCGACTTGAGCATCGCCTCTCAGCGCCGATCAATCATAACGGTGCACCTCTTTTGGTGTTTGTGTATGTGCAGGAGTTGAGTCCGATGAACAAGATAAAAACCAAGGTGAGAGTATGATTTTCCGTTTTTTTTATTATTGTTGGAGTGTAACTACTGAGACAATGGCCATCTTATAAAGTTTATTTTGCATCCATCTTGGCTCACTTCAGTTTCTTATCTTCATGTGCAGCCATTGCACGCGCCTGAACACACACACACACACACACACACACACACACAAACGTCCTTTCACGGGATAATTTTAACCGTTTTCCTCTTCCAGATATTAAAATAATCCTTGATATCTACCTGACATCAACTGTAAACTAACTCACATGCACCAATCCAAATGAAGGTTCCAAACAGGTAATTCCTCCCTAGCCGAAATCCTACTCACGTTTCGCTAAATCACTAAAGGTAATTGCCGGGATAGTTCCTCTAAAAGGGGATTTGGACCCTATTTCTCTAGACTGTGAGACCAGTGCACTGACTATTGTGTCAATTTTCTCGCTCACAGGGTCCCGGGTTCGATTCCGGGCCGGGTTGAAGATTTTCTCCGCCCGGGGACTGGGTGTATGTGTTGTCCTCATCATATCATCATCATCAACATCATTTGTGAGAGTGGCTAGATTGGATTGTGAAAACAAAATGGACTGTGTAAAAACTAAAAATTGGGACTTTGTACGGACGCTGATGATCGCGCAGTTGAGCGCTCCCCCCCCCCCCCCCCGCCCCCTCCCTCCCCTCCACAAAAAAGAACTTTGCTCGGTAACGCAGAGGGTGGAGGGCGGGTGGAGGTTGGGAGGTGGGGGTGATGGGACGAAATTTTTTATTCTGTGTACTTATGTAACCCGCCCTGCAGCTTGAAGATAGTGGCCAGGTATTAAATTACAAATGAAGAATTTCACCGCAACATACACTACCTGTTGATACAATTCATCGTTGATATTTGGCTTGCATATGGCTGATACTCATTTGCTAAAATGAATGAGAAGCTACTGTGTACGTTTTGGAAGGACAAAAATCATTACCAAATGAAATATAACATGAAGCGCCCATCTCTTACTGTAAGCAGAACCGGAGACACTGACCAAAACAAGTTGCACTGAACACATGTAAAAACCAAACGAGCCAAGCGGGAACTTTATCTCTGATAGCGGACATTCACTCCTATCAAGCAATGAGATCGAATAAAGGTCACAAGTTCTATTATTGTTTGGACAACGGTCAAATTTTTCATAATAGGTTCAATGTACTACCACACACACACACACACACACACACACACACACACACACACTTTTAGGGAGTTCACAAGTTTTTCTATAGCTATAGAGACAGGTTAGAAGATAAATTACCGCCGATGTCATTTAGTTACAAATGGAAGCTGCCATGGACGTATTACGTTGCTTAATACTGAAAAAATTATCTTTAGTGTCTGATTTATACGGTATCAGTACACTTCACGGCTGATGTACTCGAATCCAAAATTCAAAGGAGCGTTGTATTTTCCCCTGGTTGACGGAACATCTACATCTACAGCTACATTTAAATGATTACTCTGCAATTCACGTTTAAGTGTTGGCAGGGGTTTCATCGAACCACCTTTAAGTTATTTCTTTACTGTTCCACTCTTGAACGGCGCGCAGGAAAAACGAACACTTAAATCTTTCTGTGCGAGCTCTTATTTCTCTTATTTTATTATGATGATGTAGGTGAGCGCCAATAGAATATTCTCACATTCTGAGGAGAAAGTTGGTGATTGAAATTTCATGAGAGTATCCTGCCACAACGAAAAATGCCTTTGTTTCTGTGATTGCCACCCCCAATTCACGTATCATATCCGTGGAGTCCTGCGGAACCAAAATAAAATAAAATAAAATCATAGTGAAGGAAAGAACATGTAACGAGATATAAACATGTTTATTTATTATTTTACAAGGAAGATATCGAAACAAGGCAGGCCGGCCGAAGTGGCCGTGCGATTAAAGGCGCTGCAGTCTGGAACCGCAAGACCGCTACGGTCGCAGGTTCGAATCCTGCCTCGGGCATGGATGTTTGTGATGTCCTTAGGTTAGTTAGGTTTAACTAGTCCTAAGTTCTAGGGGACTAATGACCTCAGCAGTTGAGTCCCATAGTGCTCAGAGCCATTTGAAACAAGGAAATCCCAACAAGAGGGTTAGCTAGACAGCTGGAAGATGATTCTAGTTGTGACTGAAACTGTAAATGTTAGACTTTGAAGTTACCTAACTTTCCCTATCTCACATGAGATTGTTACAGAAATAACTAGTCGTCTGAGATTCTATACACCGAAAATCCGGGCTTGGAACAGATAGTATTTTTCCCGAAGGAATGAAATGGAGAAGTAACTTAACTAATTTTACGATATTTCAGGTCACAACATACAGTCAGGAAAGCGCAAAATATTTGATCAATTGAACTTCCGCTACTAATGGAACATTTTTATGGAATGAAAATCCGTTTCAGTTTCCAGTAGTTTCTTGATTTATTCCACGATCGGTTTCGAAGCATAAAGCTTTATCTTCAGGTGATATCAAATAATTATGGGAACATGCATGTGTGGCCGGCGAGCTAGTCAGTCATGGGGGGGGGGGGGAGGGGGGCATAGTGATCATGTCTACACAATCACGTCAAACAAACGGAATGAAGCGTAGGGCCAGCAACCATAGCTCCCGCCTAGACAGCACGACTTGGAAGTAACTAGTGAATCAATGCCAAGCCGAATAACTTCTTGCATAAGGGTCATAGGTGGAGCAACGCGTTATTTACTTGCTCAAAATGCGAAGGACTTTCTCTAACGATTTTCGCCTCATTCGGATAATTCCTTCGTGGTGCGTAATTGTTTTTCCTTGGACTGTATATTGAAGTACTTATGCTTTTACTGTTTTAGACTTCACTTTCTGATGGAACAGTATACTTTCTGGTTTAGTTGGACTGTATTCTAGTGACATAAAGGAGATGAATGTCGGATTAAAATGGCTAGTAAGGAGTGGGTTCAAATGCACGATACACATGTTAATTTATTACACCATTCTAATTAGTACAACACAAGATGAAGGCCTTTAATAGCAAGATGGATGAAATAGAGTTGAAAATAACATATTGATTAAAATCAATCTCATTATTTAGGGAAGGGAAAGTCTTCCAGAAGGGCTTGTAAAAATTACAGAAGCAGTTATACACTACAAGAAGTGAATTCAGTCTTAAACCCTGGCTGTGTTTCATTAACATCACGCCGGCCGCTGTGGCTGAGCGGTTCTAGGCGCTTCAGTCTGGTACCGCGCGTGGCTGCTACGGTCGCAGGTTCGAATCCTGCCTCGGGCATGGATGTGTGTGATGTCCTTAGGTTAGTTAGGTTCAAATGGCCCTGAGCACTATGGGACTTAACATCTGAGGTCATCAGTCCCCTAGAACTTAGAACTACTTAAAACTAACTAATCTAATGACATCACACACATCCATGCCCGAGGGAAGATTCGAACCTGCGACCGTAGCAGTCGCGCGGTTCCGGACCGCGGCCGGCCGGCCGGTTAGTTAGGTTTAAGTAGTTCTAGGTCTAGGGGACTGATGAACTCAGATATTAAGTCCCATAGTGCTTAGCGCCATTGGAACCATTTGAACCATCAACACCACAAATAAAGTACGATGGCCACAGTATTGCAACAAAAGAACATAAAAACTTGAATTTCACTTTACAAGGCCCAGTCACATTAATTTATCCATCTGCGAATTGCGTGAATAATTACCTTTTGCAGCAAGGACGTGCAGAAAGAGCCAATGAGATTCTGGAAGGTGCCGACATGGGCGTGGAGCTATGCCGCCTGCAGTGTAGTGGTCAGCTGCGCTAGGTTCATCGGTTGAGGATCCATGGCAGGAAAAACGCGATCGAGGTGATCCCACACATTCTCGGATGCATTTAAATGTGGGGTTTGGTGGCCAGGGGAGTAAGGTATGCTCACTGTGCTGCGCTTCGAAACACATACTTATACTGCGAGCAGTGCATCTGTCCTGCTGCTAGATATCATTGTGCCCAGCAGAAAGAAACTCCATGTAGGGATCGACCTCGTCCCCAAGAACTGATGCATATTTGTGTTGTGCCTTCCAGAATGACGAGATCGCCCATGGGATGCCATGAAAATATTCTCCAGACCATAACGCTCCCTCCTCTGCCTCGGCCCTTCCGACACTTATTGCAGGGCCGTATGTGCCAACGGCCATCCATCTCTCCGATGGTGCACGGAAAGAGATTTACCTGAAAAGACCGCCTGTCGTCACTCAGTAGACTTCCATTTGCGTTACTGACGTGCAAATTCTAGTCTTCGTCGCCGGTGGCCACAAGTCAGTATGGATGTACACTCCTGGAAATTGAAATAAGAACACCGTGAATTCATTGTCCCAGGAAGGGGAAACTTTATTGACACATTCCTGGGGTCAGATACATCACATGATCACACTGACAGAACCACAGGCACATAGACACAGGCAACAGAGCATGCACAATGTCGGCACTAGTACAGTGTATATCCACCTTTCGCAGCAATGCAGGCTGCTATTCTCCCATGGAGACGATCGTAGAGATGCTGGATGTAGTCCTGTGGAACGGCTTGCCATGCCATTTCCACCTGGCGCCTCAGTTGGACCAGCGTTCGTGCTGGACGTGCAGACCGCGTGAGACGACGCTTCATCCAGTCCCAAACATGCTCAATGGGCGACAGATCCGGAGATCTTGCTGGCCAGGGTAGTTGACTTACACCTTCTAGAGCACGTTGGGTGGCACGGGATACATGCGGACGTGCATTGTCCTGTTGGAACAGCAAGTTCCCTTGCCGGTCTAGGAATGGTAGAACGATGGGTTCGATGACGGTTTGGATGTACCGTGCACTATTCAGTGTCCCCTCGACGATCACCAGTGGTGTACGGCCAGTGTAGGAGATCGCTCCCCACACCATGTTGCCGGGTGTTGGCCCTGTGTGCCTCGGTCGTATGCAGTCCTGATTGTGGCGCTCACCTGCACGGCGCCAAACACGCATACGACCATCATTGGCACCAAGGCAGAAGCGACTCTCATCGCTGAAGACGACACGTCTCCATTCGTCCCTCCATTCACGCCTGTCGCGACACCACTGGAGGCGGGCTGCACGATGTTGGGGCGTGAGCGGAAGACGGCCTAACGGTGTGCGGGACCGTAGCCCAGCTTCATGGAGACGGTTGCGAATGGTCCTCGCCGATACCCCAGGAGCAACAGTGTCCCTAATTTGCTGGGAAGTGGCGGTGCGGTCCCCTACGGCACTGCGTAGGATCCTACGGTCTTGGCGTGCATCCGTGCGTCGCTGCGGTCCGGTCCCAGGTCGACGGGCACATGCACCTTCCGCCGACCACTGGCGACAACATCGATGTACTGTGGAGACCTCACGCCCCACGTGTTGAGCAATTCGGCGGTACGTCCACCCGGCCTCCCGCATGCCCACTATACGCCCTCGCTCAAAGTCCGTCAACTGCACATACGGTTCACGTCCACGCTGTCGCGGCATGCTACCAGTGTTAAAGACTGCGATGGAGCTCCGTATGCCACGGCAAACTGGCTGACACTGACGGCGGCGGTGCACAAATGCTGCACAGCTAGCGCTATTCGACGGCCAACACCGCGGTTCCTGGTGTGTCCGCTGTGCCGTGCGTGTGATTATTGCTTGTACAGCCCTCTCGCAGTGTCCGGAGCAAGTATGGTGGGTCTGACACACCGGTGTCAATGTGTTCTTTTTTCCATTTCCAGGAGTGTATTTGCCAGGTGCCTGTTGCGGAGGTCCAGATGCAGCAACGTTCGCTGAAATGTCGTCGAGCAGACACCGTTGGCAGCCGCTTGGTTAATCTGGGCGGTCGGTTGCTCAACAGTTGCACGTCTGTTCGCCCGGACACATCTCCACACCCGTCATTCATCCCTGTTCTTTATGGCCTGAGGTGCACCACAGATGCCGGTTTTGGATAGCGCCATTTTGCCATTCACGGCATACCTATAGTCAGCAAATCAGCTTGTTTTCAGCAAGACAAATATCGTTCATGTATTCGTCATGGTCATATGGGCACCACAATATGCAATGCCACAAGGCACACAACACCATCACCTCCTGAAAACATAGCTGGTAATTTGGATATCAGGAGTCATATTTCTGATTTGTTAATGCCGATGGCTGTTACATGACGTCAGGATCTATGTGAAATTATCTTTCAACGATATAATGCAAGACCGCAGTTACCTGTGCTGTCCTGATATGCCTAAAAGAAGACGATTTCGACGGTTGCTCTAGCCAGCTCGTTCTCCAGATCTCATATCCACTGAAAGTGTGATGGAGTTTCAAAGCGGGTTACTGGCATGTTATTGGTGGGAAATTTGCTGCAAGGATCGTGATATTATTTGGTTTAACAAGGCACGACGTGAATTATGGTATGAACGACTACAGAAATGAAGCTACGTAAACAATAACATTATGTGATGAAAAGTATCCAGACACTTGGCTGAAAACGACTTAAAAGTCCATGGCGCCCTCCATCGGTAATGCTGGAATTCAATGTGGAGTTGGCCCACACTTAGCCTTGATGATAGCTTCCACTCTCGCAGGCATACGTTCAATCAGATGCTGGAAGGTTTCTTGGGGAATGGCAGCCCATTCTTCACAGAGTGCTACACTGGTTAGAGGTATCGATGTCGGTCGGTCAGGCCTGGAGCGAAGTCGGCGTTCCAAAACATCCCAAATGTGTTCTATAGGATTCAGGTCAGGACTCTATCTAGGTCGGTCCATTACATGGATGTTATTCTCGTGTAACCACTTCGCCACAGGCCGTGCATTATGAACAGGTACTCGATCGTGCTGAAAGATGCAATCGCCATCCCCGAATTGCTCTTCAACAGTGGGAAGCAAGAAGGTGCTTAAAATACCAATGTAGGCCTGTGCTGTGATAGCCCCACGCAAAACAACAAGAGGTGCAAGCCCCCTCCATGAAAAACACCACCGCACCTTAACACCACCGCCTCCGTATTTTAATGTTGGCACTACGCACCCTGGCAGATGACGTTCACCGGGCATTCGCCATACCCACACCCTGCCATCGGATCGCCACATTGTGTATCGTGATTCGTCACTCCACACAACGTTTTCCCACTGTGCAATCGCCCATTGTTTACACTCCTTACACCAAGCGAGGCGTCGTTTGGCGTTTACCGGCGTGATGTGTGTCTTATGAGCAGCCGCTCGACCATGAAATCCAAGTTTTCTCACCTCCTGCCTAACTGCCACAGTACTTTTAGTGGATCCTGATGTAGTTTGAAATTCTTGTGTGATGGTCTGGATAGATGTCTGCCTATTACACGTTACGACCCTCTTCAACTGTCGGCAGTATCTGTCAGTCAACAGACGAGGTCGGCCTGTACGCTTTTGTGCTGTACGTGACCCTTCACGTTTCCATTTCACTATCACATCGGAAACAGTGGACCTAGGGATGTTTAGAAGTGTGTAAATCTCGCGTACAGAAGTACGACACAAATGACAGCCAACCACCTGACCGCGTTCGAAGTCCGTGAGTTCCGCGGAACGCCCCATTGTGTTCTCTCACGATATCTAATGATTACTGAGATCGCTGATATGGAGTACCTGGCAGCAGCACAATGCACCTAATTTGAAAAACGTATTTTTTGTGGGGTGTCCGGATACTTTTGATCACATAGTGTAAATATCTGGAGAAACGACGCTAAACGTCAGAAGGGAGTCTCTCGAGGCCTCGAACTACTACACAGGGTGTTAGGTGTATACGTACAGATATTTTCATTGGTGAGTGTGGAAAGTATACTGAACAACATTACATCAGTACTTACCTCATTTACAGGACTAATAAGTATAGCTATTATGAATAGTATATTTTTAGGTTGGTTAGTACCTCTCCAAGTACATGTGGCAAGAACACCGCATTAATTCTTACTTTTCCGTGGACGGCAGGTCGGGTTTTCAACTATGGACACATGGACGCAAAATGGTTAGTCTGAACTGAAAGGCTTAGTGCACTTGGTATTTCAGTTAAGACCGTGCAGAAACCATCAGGTAGTAAATTACGTGATGTGTTTGCGGGAAGACTATTAGACGCTAAGGAAAAGCAACTAAAAAGCTGAAGTGGGTACATATTAAGGTACCAACGATCATAATACCTGCACTTATACCCCTAACACACTGTATGTTTACCGAGCGAGGTGGTGCAGTGGTTAGCACACTGGACTCGCATTCGGGAGAACGACGGTTCAATCCCGTCTCCAGCCATCCTGATTTAGGTTTTCCGTGATTTCCCTAAATCGTTTCAGGTAAATGCCGGGATGGTTCCTTTGAAAGGGCACGGCCGATTTCCTTCCCAATCCTTCCCTAACTCGAGCTTGCGCACCGTGTCTAATGACCTCGTTGTCGACGGGACGTTAAACACTAACCACCACCACACTGTATGTTAACCATTTTCTTCAGCGTTGGGCTCTCCAGTTCTGGAAAGGAAGAAGTCGGAAGACTTTGAGCCGTTTATATTTTTTGTTCGTTCACGTCCAACTAGCTATAAAACAACAATGTGTACATTAGCACTAGTAGCCATTCTTGAACGTAGAATTTTATTATTTCGCTGTGTTAAGTTCGAGGTATTTGTGCTGCAGTAAGGGATGAAATAGTTTCTGTTTCATCACAGGTACTACAACCTCTCGGAAAAGAAAGCTTGTTACCCACGCAGATGACAGATTTTGGTAAGCAGAAGAAATGACAGTTACTGTGGCTGCACTGTCTAAGTCATGAATAAAAGTCTACTTATAGAACAAAGTAGCTCCAGTGTACTACTCCCACAAAGTAAGTTGGAATTTTTGCGTACAAGCGAGACATACACAATGTCTTTCACACAACCCACGGGAAGAAATGCAGAGGGATTATGCCCATATATCGCAGTGGCCACTTGGTTGGTTCGTCACGTCCTATTCATCGCTGTGGAAATATTCTGTCCAGTAAGCCACGAACTCCAGCGCAGTTGTGCACCATCCTACTGGAAGAGAAATTTGGCTGAAGGGGAAGAAGCTGAGGAACAATAAATTGTTCAAGTAGCTCCATACACACGGTTGCTGTTACTGTTTGCTCGTGAAGAAAAATGGTCCAACGACGATGTTATTCATCATTGCACACCACGCATTCACCTTTCCGCTATCTCTGACAGGTTCCGGAAACTGTGGAAGTTTCCCGAATCCCATTTGCGAACGTTGTGTCAGTTAACCATCCCACATGTGTGAAAGCTTGTTTCGCCAGAGAAGGCGACATGTTTGGGGTTTTGCGCAAGCCTGTCCAACATCTCTATGGCATATTTGTGGAGAAGCTGTAAGTCGCTCCTCTTCTATGTTTGCACAGTCTTAACTTTGTAAGTGTGCAAGCGAAGTTGTTTGTGCCTTGTGAACTGTTCAGCAAGGGATGTTTAGCTCTCGTGATGCTCGGCTAACTGATTTTGATGGGCTTCTGTGGAAGGTCTCTCTTGTCTCCTATACCATTTCATTACGTGTGCATTTTGTGCCAGAACCTGACTGAATGTTTACACTCTCAGTGATTAGTAAATTTTCATGCAAGGGTTGGACAAAAGTATGGAAACAACGCGAAAAATACATGCTTGAACATAAATGCAGATGGTAGTCAAGTTTGCAGTTAGGACTGTTGTATTTGACACGAACGTCATCTGTGCGATGTCAGTCCTCAATACCCTGTAAGTGTCAGTCGTGGCCGGAAAAGTGTTCTGTGTAGTTCTGAGTTCATTGTGTGGGATCTAAGTGAATTCGAAGGTGGCAGAGTTTTTATGTTCGTATGGTGGGTAATTGCGTAACTAAGGTATCCGAAGCGTTTGGTGTTTCAAGAGGCACTATATAGAAGATATTTACGGCATATAGGGAAGGCGGAAAACATAATCTGCTAAGTCACAACGCGGACGAAAGTGTATGTTGAGTGATCGCGACAGACCGTTTTTGAAGAAGATTGTGACGAAACGTAGGAGGACGACAACTGCAAAATTCACGGAAGACCTTAATGTCGCATCTGCGAACCCTTTCAGCACCAAAACAACACGAACGGAACTTCAGGGGAATTTCAGGGTGAACTGGAATTCCAAAACCGCTCATCAGCGACACAAGTTCCAGTGAAAGGAAAACGGTTCGCCGAAGCCATAAAACCTGCATTGTGGGGCAATGGAAGAGATTATTTGGTCAGATGAGTCTTATTGCACACTGTTTACAACTTTTGACTGAGTTTACGTCGCGAGATTGAAACGTGACGGGGCTTCAGTCACGATTCGGACAGTCATATCATGGTATTCCATGGACTCTATGGTTATTCTGCAAGGTTGCGTTGCTGTCAAGGAGTGTGTGATCATTTTGGCTGATCAGGCCCATCCCACGGTACAATGTTTGCTCCCCATTGGTGATGCTGTGCTCCAAGATTACATGACCCCTGTCCACAGAGCTTGCCTCATCCAGGACTGGTTTTTTCAGCATGAGAATGAATTGTTTCATCTCCCCTGACTACCGGAGTCATCGGAGCCTTTGTGGTGTTAGATTCCCTTGAATACCATATAGATCGCATACATATCCATCCCAAGACCAGGGGAAGCTGTTTTGAATGCCAACGGTACTACTATAAGTAGGCTGTTTATGTTTTCTTATTGGCAACGTTACGTAGCGCTCTGTATGAAAATCACTGGCTGTGCTGTGTTTGTCTCTGATTTTGTTCCATTGTGTCTAGCTTTTGAAGCTTTTGCTGTGTTTGTCTCTGATTTTGTTCCATTGTGTCTAACTTTTGAAGCTTTTGCTGTGTTTGTCTCTGATTTTGTTCCATTTGTTGCATTAATTGCAATAATAATGTATTAGTGTCTAGAATCTGTTTCTCTATGCTTTTTGGCAGTGCATTTTCACCGGCAACATTCACATTTTGACAAGCAGAAAATGCGTCTTGACTCATTTGAGAAAACGGTGAGGACCCAAAACCTAAGTCTACGGTATGTGCAATATTGTGTTCTGTCATTTCGGATTCCTGAGGCGAGCTGTTGCCGACCGATCGATCGATAATGCTTCCCTGTTCACTACCTGTTTCACTGTCTACACCATTATTTGCCGCCCGCTCCATTTCCCTACGCACAATTCCCAAATTACTACTTCGAATGTCTGTTAATTCACTACACAGTGGTGCTGATAAGCTACGCTCGTCGTCACTATTATTTTTCAGTTTACTTTGGAGCCTAGTGTTACGTTTTTCACACGCCATTATTGTCACAATATTTCACACGATAACACAGAAAAGCACAATCTGAAGAGCAAAAATAAGAGAACACATTAACATAGCACTGAAAATAATATCTAGTTAATTGCAAGCGCAGTTGTGAAATACTTGGTGCAAATCTACATGCATGCCACAACTGTTTTACTGTACAACAATGAAAGACTGCAACTACAAAGGAGATTCTCTCTACAATTACGTGCTAGCAATAAACAATAGCTACACTAATTACACAAACTACAAGAAAAAAATCAGAAGATTCCAGTGAGGTATCCTCGGCTAAGGGTCGACATATGAAACGTCCCCTTAGAAAAATTGTACAAGACTGTGCTTAAACTGACACACAATATTTTTAGCGCAACGCAATCTGACTTTCAAAAATCCCTACAAAAGAATGGCCCTGACTAACATTAACCTATACGTTTCACAAATCACTTACCTCACAAAAATCTTGGTTACTCGAACTACTGCAATACAGCGAGCGCCACTACTGCCAGCTAAATAAAAGATTCAAACTACGGAAGGCACCAACTACTAATAGGCATAGTTAGCAAATGAAAGATTTTGATAGAGAATAAACAATGTATTTACCTCACTAGTGTTCAAAAGTCATAATATATATAGCAGTTCATGATATCCAGTCTTACAAATTTCAAAACTCCGCCATCTCTCTCCCCACATCCACCACTGCTGGCGGCTCACCTCCAACTGCACAATGCTACGCGCTGTTCACATCCAGCTGCCCAACACTACAATGGCAGACAACAATGCAAATTAGCCACAGACTGCACACAGCCCAGCCAGTGATTTTCATACAGAGCGCTACGTAACGTTGCCAATAAGAAAACATAAACAGCCTACTTATACCACGCATAGTAACGTGTTGTGATTTTTGTGTTTTCATATTTTTGTTCATCCCCATATACCAAGCCTTAATCGTCTTTACATCTGGTAACCCCCTTTTAAATTTACCTGGGAAATTTCTTTGGACAGCAATGGATGATTTCGTTTCGGCATACTACACCACGCAATAGCCTCTATCTTGAGATATAGTCACTTCTGATAATTATTTTGCGCCTTAAAAAAAATTAATTTACTTTACATACCCCAAACCACAATTATATATCTTTCACAGCTTCTCTCTCTCTCTCTCTCTCTCTCTCTCTCTCTCTCTCTTTTTTCTACCGGCATCTGGAAATCTGGGAGGTCTCATTTGAACACACTGTACTGCGTGTACAATAGCTGGAGTGGTGGTGTCGACATTGAGATAGCTTACTGAGTGTATAACGGATACAGACTGAGATACACAAGTACAGGACATGACGAAATTTTAAACCTCCGTGCCACGACCACTGATAAGAAATGAGCTGAGTAGCAAAAATGCAGAAGTAGTGGTCCGAGAATATTGCAGCGACCGTAAAGTGCGCAGCGCGACGCGACGACCTGGGGCTCGCGAGACCTGGTGGACCCTGCGTGGACTTCACGCTCGCGTCCCGGCCGAGAGAGCTGCAGCACGCGTTCCCTTGACCCGGGACACGGCGCCTGATAACCCCCGGTCAGCCTGCTGCGGTCGCACTATATACAGCCGTGTCACGATCCGCCAGCGCCAGTCCGTCTGCCCCAGGCTTGCACCACGCGCAGACATGTTGGAGAAGCTCGGAGCAGTCTTTCAGTAAGTTGTCTTCGATATATGTTTATAAACTTCCGCGCCCTGATAAAATTCTTCTGTGTATCTGACTGCATCATTGTGTAGGACATTCCAATCATTACACATCTTCATCGTGATGAACACCTTGCAATAGTGATCGAAAAGTTTTCATTCTTTTGTTCCACATTGCAGTATCCCACAAAGAAGAATTTGATCCAGAACTGTCTATTGTAATATGCGTAACGACACACTCTAGAACGTTATAAATGTATGTGTGCACCTCACTAGAAACTCATCGTCTTTCACCTTGATAACCAAGTTTGTCCGCATAAAAGTACTGAGCGGGGTAGCGCAGTGCTTTGCGTAAAGGACTCGCATTCGCGAGGACGACAGTTTAAACCCCCGTCTGACCATCCTGATTTAGGATTTCCGTGATTTCCCTAAATCGCTTAAGGGAAATGCCAGGATGGTTCCTTCGAATGGGCACGGCCGTTTCCCTTCTCCATCGTTCCCTAACCCGAGCTCGTGCTCCGTCTCTAATGATCTCTTTGTCGACGAGACGTTGAACTTCTCCTTCGCATAAAATTGGAACAAATCAGGATGAGCGATAAATAGAGAAGTCTTGACTATGGTTAATCTTAAGATTTATTTATTTATTTATTCATTTTGCCTCCAGCAACTGTTCGACATTTAAGCAGCTAATAAGTGCATGTATCAGTTGACATAATACCTCTCTATCAAGCACGTGAGTCGACAGAGATAGTATAAAATTAATGAAAATTTCCGTTTAACAAAGGGCCTTCTGACCTGATAAAAGTGCATACATGATGTCAGGTGGAAAGGTACATCCTTTGAGGGGTGATAGTATTAGTGATTCTGACCAAAGGCTTCATTTGTACAATGCCCTATTCCGAATGCTTCCGAGATATTATTCAATTATTGTCATTGGTTACAACGTACCACAGTGGTCTAGAGGAAGCGGAGGCCAACAGTTTCACACAGAAAACTTGTGGCCTATCACGTCGGGAAGCTACCTCAAATTGGCCTACAAGAACTACCTACGCTACAGAGCGAGTGCGTCGCGCGAGGTTTTCAGTATTCTCGCGCTCTCTTCGGGCAGACTATTAGTCCTAGAGAAAAAATGAATAGGACATTTTTGTAGGAAATTTAATGTAGTTTAATTTTGTACTGGGATACGTTTCCGCTGTACAGTGCGATTTTCGAGACATTAAAGGAAAACGTATAAAAATGATATTTAATGTGTTCAGTCTCGGAAATCATTCGAAATAGGACATACGCCCATATGAAGTTTTTTGTTCACTATCACTGATACTGTCACCCCTCAAAGTATGTACTTTTCCTCCTGACTCACCCTGCATATGATTTCATTTATAATTGTTATTCTCTGAGCAACTGTACTATGGTAGATATATCAGAATAAAATTCAGTCGTCAGTTGCAGAGTTATTTTTATTTTGTTTTACCGGTTTAGGTACATTTATCTGTCATCTTCAGAAGTCTACAAAATTTGAGATAATATAAACCATAAGAACTTGGCCATAGATTTATGTGAAGTATAAAAAGTGTGTAACAAAAACTTACTTATTATTGGTTTAGCAGATGTCAATATCTTCTTCACGGAAGTACAATGGCATAACATGTCCAAAATCGTACGTATTACATGTGATAATTATAGCCTCAGATTGCTAATTTACAGTAAAGGTAATACACTTCTTATACATTACATAAATGTGTGGGCAGGCTATTATGATCTATATTATTCCAAATTTTGTGGGCCTCTGAAGATGACAGATTAATCTGTCGAAACTGTAAAGCAAAATAAAAATAACTGTGCAGCTGAAGACTGTATTTCATTCTGAAATGTAAAAGTTAATTTGATTACATAATACGAAAACTGAAGATGAATGATAAGCACAGTTTGGAAATTGTGAAATTGTGGTATACATAGCTCAAGAATCAACGACATTAATTTTTCCGTTTAGTTTAGCAGGAGATACTGTTATTCTATAATGATCTCCTTCGCGTAGGATACTATCTTAGAGAAGTCGTATTTACTGGTGTTGCTTTCTGATTTTGTTTGGTGGAGATGGTATTGCCGTATTTCAGTTTGCGAACACTATACGAGAAAGAAGCATTACACGTAAGTCGAGGCGCTACCATTACGCATTCTTCTGAGCTGTAACTTTACGTTTGAATAAATAGGTGGGCTTTCAATATAAATACCTCCTTCCGCGTACTTTATCTGCATTAATCAAATCCTACATATTCTACAGTTGTAGAGAAATTTGCTGATGAATCTCCTGCATTTGCCTGAAGACGTCGCAGTTCTCCAGAAGCAAGGAAAATATAATTTGATGGAACTATCCCAAACATTGCCGCGCGGAGCGGAGAGTACGCCCCCCCCCCCCCTCTCCGACCCCCTCCCTGACGGAGGTTCGAATGCTCCCTCGGGCGTGGGTGGGTGTGTTGTTTTTAGCGTAAGTTAGTTCATGTAGTGTGTAAGTCTAGGGACCGATGACCTCAGCAGTTTGGTCCCTTAGAAGTTCACACACATTTGAAGATTTTTTTGTGTCCCAAACATTAATCAGTAATAGTAATGGAATTACTTGGTTCTATGGTTAACCAAGATTTGTAGTCAAGCTACACACATTGTTGCAGTGCCTAGTAATATAATTTTTAGTGGTGCATTTTAACTACAAGGAAATCTTAGTGGTTGGAAAAATTATCAGAAATTTATGAGTACTGGGATGCATCACACGTAAGAAAAAATACCTAAGAAAAAGGTGACTTTCACACGATGTGTCACTGCCAAGTAACGTAGCTCTATGAAACCTGGACCCTACATAGAAAGAACTTGCCCCCCTTCTAACAGCCGTGTACCGCAAGTCTCTAGAGGAACGGAAGGTTCCAAATGATTGGAAAAGAGCACAGGTAGTCCCAGTCTTCAAGAAGGGTCGTCGAGCAGATGCGCAAAACTATAGACCTATCTCTCTGACGTCGATCTGTTGTAGAATTTTAGAACATGTCTTTTGCTCGAGTATCATGTCGTTTTTGGAAACTCAGAATCTACTATGTAGGAATCAACATGGATTCCGGAAACAGCGATCGTGTGAAACCCAACTCGCTTTATTTGTTCATGAGACCCAGAAAATATTAGATACAGGCTCCCAGGTAGATGCCATTTTCCTTGACTTCCGGAAGGCGTTCGATACAGTTCCGCACTGTCGCCTGATAAACAAAGTAAGAGCCTACGGAATATCAGACCAGCTGTGTGGCTGGATTGAAGAGTTTTTAGCAAACAGAACACAGCATGTTGTTCTCAATGGAGAGACATCTACAGACGTTAAAGTAACCTCTGGCGTGCCACAGGGGAGTGTTATGGGACCATTGCTTTTCACAATATATATAAATGACGTAGTAGATAGTGTCGGAAGTTCCATGCGGCTTTTCGCGGATGATGCTGTAGTATACAGAGAAGTTGCAGCATTAGAAAATTGTAGCGAAATGCAGGAAGATCTGCAGCGGATAGGCACTTGGTGCAGGGAGTGGCAACTGACCCTTAACATAGACAAATGTAATGTATTGCGAATACATAGAAAGAAGGATCCTTTATTGTATGATTATATGATAGCGGAACAAACACTGGTAGCAGTTACTTCTGTAAAATATCTGGGAGTATGCGTGCGGAACGATTTGAAGTGGAATGATCATATAAAATTAATTGTTGGTAAGGCGGGTACCAGGTTGAGATTCATTGGGAGAGTCCTTAGAAAATGTAGTCCATCAACAAAGGAGGTGGCTTACAAAACACTCGTTCGACCTATACTTGAGTATTGCTCATCAGTGTGGGATCCGTACCAGATCGGGTTGACGGAGGAGATAGAGAAGATCCAAAGAAGAGCGGCGCGTTTCGTCACAGGGTTATTTGGTAACCGTGATAGCGTTACGGAGATGTTTAACAAACTCAAGTGGCAGACTCTGCAAGAGAGGCGCTCTGCATCGCGGTGTAGCTTGCTCGCCAGGTTTCGAGAGGGTGCGTTTCTGGATGAGGTATCGAATATATTGCTTCCCCCTACTTATACCTCCCGAGGAGATCACGAATGTAAAATTAGGGAGATTAGAGCGCGCACAGAGGCTTTCAGACAGTCGTTCTTCCCGCGAACCATACGCGACTGGAACAGGAAAGGGAGATAATGACAGTGGCACGTAAAGTGCCCTCCGCCACACACCGTTGGGTGGCTTGCGGAGTATAAATGTAGATGTAGATGTAGATATTACAGAACGGAACTGAAAGAAAGACGCAATGAGACGAACAAAATATCTGACACTTTTATTCAAAGAAAGTAATTAAACTGAAGGCACCCCAATTTATGATGTTTCCCTGGACATTTCAAAACACGGAATATGGTTCTTAACAGGGCGTGTGTTCACCACGGACAGCAATCCATGTTGCGCAGCGTGCTCCAGTTCTGGCCAAAAGGCTTGTAAGGAGTTCTTGAGGTAGGCCGTTCCATACCTCCACCAGCGCGACTGACAACTGGTCTATAGTCGTTTATGCATTGGACGTGCTGCAGTACATCTCTGCAACGCATCCACAAGTGCTCGATGCGATTTAAGCCGGAGGAACGGACAGACTAGTCTATTCGACTAATATCCTCTCGTTCCAAGAGCACTATCATCTGTGCTTTTCGGTGCAATCGCGCGTTGTCAACCATAAAAATTAAGTCAGGGCCGAATGCATCCCTGAAGAAACGCACATGGGGAAGGAGAAAAGCATCACAACAACTGACTGGCGAATGAACCGTGTTCAAAGATTTGGAGGCCAGTACTCCCATGTAACATTGTGTCTCCCAAAACATAACACATGTACCATCAAAACGATCATTTTAGGCAATGTCCCTTGGGGCATTACATGTTGCCACCTCCCTCTATATGAGGGCACGTCCAGAATTCACATTGGTCCACCTCCAGCTCTTGGCACCATCGCAAATAGTGCCTCCGGCGTGTCAACGGAACGTACTGGTTGCTGGGCTAAAAGACCATCCCAACGCAGTCGCCGTGCCACTATGGAGCGTATGATTGTGTGCCTTGCAGTCCTGTTAGATGCGGTTGCAATTGCACCTGCTGTTTGAGGCGGTTCCCTTTTTTCCTGTTGCACAATTTAGCGGTCAGCTGTTGCTGTCCCTGACCGTGGTCTACATCTGCTCTCCTTCGGACAGCACTGTCTGTGATTCATAACGCTCCCTATTAATGTAAAACAAAGCTGTGAGCAGTACTGAACTCCTGGGCTACATTCGTCACACTAAGTCCCCCTTCCAGTTTTCCAATGATTTTCACCCATATGAAGCCATCCAACTGTTGTCTGTGGGCCATGTTGCAATGAAGAACACCACCATAGCACATCATAACTACTCCCTGATTGACACACACTGTTTTTGTCGTTGCTTCAACTGCCTCGTGGTTACTGGCGCTACAGTCTCGCTGACCTCAGGCCATCTGGACGTTCAGCTTTCTTTGCACGGCTGGGTGACCTATGGTATCATGTTCCTGCATTATTATTATGTTACTTTATCTAGCTCTACCTTAAGTTTTGCAGAGCAGTGTATAACAAAACTAACCACAAAGATTTTCTTGTTTGTCACTGAGTCCTGATAAAAAGATGGTTAATGGTGCTCTTTCAGGCGTTCAACCAAATTGTTGGTTCCGTTTTTATGCATAGTATTTCGACGACCGACCCACTCGTCTCCTTCAGGTGTTCTGACCTCTGTGATTGTGGTTAAGTCCAGAGTACGCATAACAAGCTGCTCGCAGGGCCCAAAAAAGTCCAGTTGGTCCTTCGTTGAATACTGCACATAATCCATAGCTCGGTCGAAGATCCGAGAGCATACCACTGTTCAGTCACGTAGAGAAAACCTGAGAGATCACGACATGTGGTTTCAAACCTCTACAAGGAACTTTTTGTCTTAAGTCGTTAAAAATGACTCATATTGTCAAAACAAGTTCTCTATAATGATATAGCTGTTTAAAACGACGTCCTTATCAGTAGTACATCCTTAGGGACCATGTTAATTAGGTCACAGCGACGACGAGCAACAGTCACGGCAGACGCCAGATGATCAGCTGGTCGTTTTGCAGATGTCAACAAGGTTCACGCACTGGCCGCCCGGAGCGCTGTGAAACCCCTTCTCCTTGCTGCGGCGCGGAATTCCGTGAATTTAATATTGTCGGTGTGTTTTGCTTTCCTTATTTATTCGTTCACTTGGTTATCCAGCAAAAGGACTTGACTGGATATTCTTTTGTGTAAGCGAGTACGTCGACTTTTCTGGTTATCACGTTCAATGTGAACGCGTGCTATTTAACGAAATAGGGTGTTACTCCAAGACACACATTCATTCGCATCAAATTCTCGCTGTGACTAGAACACAATATCGAGTTCGCAAGTCCAGTAGCTTTGCTACAAGTTAATACTATTGTTCCGTGTAGCTACTGGCGAGACACTAAACTGAAATAAAAAAGCGTATAGTTCTGACCATACAAACACTAAAACCAGACATTAACGAATCTGGAAGCAGCTTATTGTGTTATGGTACAGCACAGGCATATCTTTTTGGCGGTCTTAACGACGTGCAAGGAAGGGAGATTAGGGCTTAAATTCCTTTCGACGGTGACGACAATGACATCCACAAACAGAGAACATCAAAGAATTCTATTTATTCACTTAACCCTGAAAAAGGCGTTTAATATCTGTGACTGAAATTACTCGTACGCTATAAACACATTTTCATAATTTGTGACACAAGCGCCCGTTCTTTGCGCACGTTATGCTGTTTTCTTTAATACCCACGGACCACTGGAGAACTAAGACATGAACAGCATTTCTGTGTAGCTGTTACACGGAATAGCAGTGACGACAGACACACTGGCATTATCAAAGAATGCGTATCACTTTCAGATCCATTCCAAAGATAATTACGGTACATAGTTACCACTGACAGTTATCATTCGGAGTTTTTCGTGGATCAGCACAAGTCCATTCAGAGTTTTTTTGCGTAACAGCAGCAGTCAAATATTTTAAAAGTTTCTTATAAGCTTCGTATACTGCTTTTACATGGAGGGAGACAAAGACAAGATGATGTACGTATTACCGAACCTCATTTTTTTGCGGTAGATTACGATTTTTGTTATTATTTTCGGTAATTGTGAAAGATACGTCGGTAATTTTGGCAACTAATGTTAAATTCGACATACTTCAGGTGAAATGTAGATGTTCTTCTCCTTTTTCTGAAAATAATTCGTAGGTTTGTCCTATTTTGCGAAGGTAGAAAGTAAGTAATTCCATAAGCCATGAATAATTTGCATAGTTTCTTTCTAAATAATGTGGAAGAATCACTCTACAGGTTACGTATCCAGGATTTCTGTGTATATGTGGCTACAAGCTGCCCATTCACAGAGTATTAAATACAACAATGGTTTACATTAATAGCAAAATTAACACTTTACTCTTTTGACACTGCTTATGGTCTGACATACACGTTATAATTAACCAACAAAAATAACCTTTTAGTTATTTTATGCCACAATGGGTACTAGTGAAATTAATAAACTTTTTTAAATAATGATATTTATTACCCCTTTTACCATTTTGTACAGTATAGCTCTGTCTGAATTTTGTATATAAACAATGAAACTTTTATGTTGTAAGTTATATCTCACACACACACACACACACACACACACACACACACACACACACACACACACACACACAAAAACCACACACACATATTTACAATTATTGTTGATTTTCGCCAAGATTATCTCAATAGTTTTCTGAGTGCCCAACTGCGGTTTGATTGTCCTTATCTTTTTGTTGTTCTTAACCTGCAGCATCTTCACTCCCATTATCTTTATTATTTCAGTCCCCTACTAAGTTTGTGTCATCAGTTTTTCCTTAGCAGTTTCTGCCTATTGTCTGCGGTATAGGCTGTAATGTTGAGGAAAATTGTCCCTTGCTCTCTTCTAAATTTCAGCAACCACCCAAATACAAACTTCATGCCTCATTCTTATGTCTCTCTCTTCTTTTTTCACTTCATTTTTTCATTAGATCTAGTGCTGAGACATAATTTGCATCGTTGAACCGGTATTTAGCCTGTTTCGGTAGAAGTTATTCCTGGTTTGCGATATATACTCTGTAGCACAGATACTATCGCTCTTCATGACCACTGGTTAAGTCATGCAGGGGATGTTGTACTAACCGTGTCCAGGTATTTTTCTTGGTTATGAGATAGTAGTTTTCATCTAATTATAGCACTGAATTGGTTTATAATAATCACGTGCCCTGGCACATTCGAATAATATTGATAACTATTGCTATACGGCATTGTAGATAAAACCAAACGCTTTTTAATAATCTTTGAAAACTTGTCATTAATCATTTGGTAACTAACTAAATCCAAGACTTTTTTGTAGGTATGTTCGTTCATATTAGGTAAATTTATTTTGGGCTTCCAACAGAAAACTACTAGCATCAGTTATTTACGTACTAAAAAGCAGAACTCCCTCGTTTGTTACACAATATGGCACACCCGAAATTACTCTATAGCGGCCGATGACTTTCCACCCAATATTACGTTTTGCGTCCTCCTTACCAATATGGCACACCCGAAATTACTCTATAGCGGCCGATGACTTTCCACCCAATATTACGTTTTGCGTCCTCCTTACCAAGAAGTCCTCTATCTAGTCACAAATTTTAGTTAATTCCAAATATAATCGCACTTGCGTTAACAAGGATTCGGGTGACAGTAGGTCAAAGCTTTCATGAAAACTAGAAATACTGCACCTACGTGACTTCCTTGATCTATCGCTTTCAGGATGTCGTGTGAGAAGAGCCTGTGTTGGGTTTCTCGTAGCTGATGTATCCGTAATCCATGCTGTATGGAATGAAATAGATTCAAACTACTTCCTTATGTTTGAGCTCAGAACATTTTAAGATTCTGCAACAGATGGACGTTAAAGGTATAGGATGGTAGCTTTGTGGATCCATTTTGCCACCCCCTCCCCCCTTCCTCTTACAGACGATACATTATAGATAAAAGAGGGGTTAACTCAGGGGCAAATTCTTTACAGAGCTCGACAGGGATATCGTAGGGCCCCGGATTTTTGTTTTATTGTATCAATCTCAGCTGTTTATCAACGCCCTTAGTGCTCATCTTTGCGAGAATTAGACTCGGTCAGTACATCTAGACATTGAGAAGGAATAATTATATCAGGTTCCCATTTTCATCAAGACGATAACATTTCTTTCTCTGTTGGGGTATTTCAAGAAAAATAACAGTTTCACTCTGATTATTTCAGATTTCATTCAAATTTTTGTACATCCAATGAGCCAGATAAGATCAGGAAAACTGCCAGGTTTTAGAGGCATGTGACAGTTGTGAAGAAATTTACAGACTAACTAAGTTTGGAAATTGTGTGGAATTTACATAATCGAGAAGCTGCTCAGTCGAGCTTTACACTGATATTCAACGCGACAGGTTTCTAAGAATTTTCACATGCAACTTAATTGACCTTACCTTTGACATTGAATATCTGAAAACAGTCATCAATCAGTTTTTTTTAATACAGCTTATTGTTCGAGTATGTCAAGATGGCATACCAAAGGCAAGGTGTCCAAAAAATTGTTTTGTCAGCGTCAGTGCACTATCAAAATGCGGAAGGTCGCACAAAAATGTGGAACACAATTTATTGAAAAGTGCAATTCATAAGTAGTCTTGTACAAAAATATGATTTATATCATTCTAGCCGTACTATGAACCATTTACAGTGTAGCTTCAATGAAAAGGCAACAAAAAGTGTTTACAACTTATCTCATAAGTCTCCAATTAAATTGCTAACGTTGACCATGTCTGATGTAGGGAGACTGTATGTCTTTGCTGTTGGTGTCACTTGATCTAGTCTTGTGAGACATTTTCTTATAACGCAAGGGTCTGGTTTGACAGCAAGCGTAAGTGATGGAGATGGCCCATGTGGATGCAAGAATCTGGCCTGTACTTCATGAATTTCTTCATAAGTTTGTAAGACATGCAATTCACCAATGACTGCCGTACATAGAGGCAAGATGTCCGTATATGCCTGTTAACAGCATTTTATTCACCATAGCAGTCATTGTCTCTTCTGCTCACTAAAGAAGCGGAATATGTCTATGTGTTTACTACACCTTTGTTGATTCGTATTATCAATGAATCTTATGGGTACCTTGAGTCGTCCTTGTATTCTTTAAAACGCAGCTTTACTTTGGAAATGTCTTCTCAATTATGGGAGCCGACGTCTAGTGGAAGATACATGAGGGAATATGTTATTTGTACCACTGAAACAACTGTCGAACTGTCAAAATACGATTTTCAAACAGTCGCTTGAGGCTGGCATGTCGCCGCAACCCTATCACAAGGTCCTTACCCGACAGTAGGACCGATTCATGATATTTTTTTCTGTTCTTATATAGGGCAGCACATACATCCGAAAGTAATGAGTGTGCTTTGGAGTTCGAAAGTGGCTTTTTAAGAAACTCACGAAATTGTTCTGGAAAAAATACATACACACTGCATCATAATGAGAACAGACATTTCCACAAAGAACGCATGGTGTATTTCATTATTTTTCTAGTCTCTGTAGTCAGCTACAAATGGCTGAATTGTAGCATGTGAATTATTCCAGTGGAATCCCTGTACTTTATCTTAAATGGCGGAGGAGTAATTCTCTGCAGAATCACAAACAGTAAGATGTTCATTTACTTTGAGATCTTTTTTAGTGATTTTAAAGCACTGTGGCATCTTCTAGGTGATAAATAAGTATGGTAGGAGCTACTGAAAACTCGATGCAAACACGTCATCGAAAACAGCTGTTTATTCTGTTATAGTCTCTAGAACTAGCCTGCCTGTAGTTAAGCAACACATATAGTCTATGTAATGTCATCAGTACTATTCGTACCAAACACTTAAATAGATAATCAGCCAGTCCTGTCACACCTAACATTAGAGGCATGCAACGAAGAAATATACTGAAAGTGCGAGACTGCATGTAACAAATGTTACACAGTGTTTCTATAACGGTAGTGTGTGTTCTTCACACTTTGTTAGTTCCTTCAATTTACATCGTTCAACCATTAACTTAAATTCTGATGTGCGACACACACTCAGACAACATCACTCACACTGGTATTGATAAGAACACTTTGCTTTTGCTGCAACTCACAAACTTTTGAGACTCCAATATTTACATCTGGATATATATCTTTGAAATATGCATCCAGTTCCTTAAAACTGTGCAGGACTAGCTGTTTCTGCTTATGTATTTTTCTTTCACAGTCTCATAGCGTTTTCTTCCTGGCGTGACACGGCTCTCATTACGATCACGTACATGTTGGACTGTTTTCTGATACAGTGTCTTTGCTGGCTTTGGATTTGGCTCTCTGCTACTACGAGCTATTTTGCTACCTGTAACACGCACTCTAAATTTTCCTCGCACTCCAGCTCTTTGGAATTACTCTCAAAATACATACTTCGTCATAGATACTGTCTGAATTGTGAAACTTCTCTTTTGGTGTGGGCTATTACGCTTTCTCCATTTTTTTCACATTCTTCTTTTTCTGTTTTGCCACGTAAGTACACTCTAACACTGAGACAACCTTCTTCTAATTTTGCTTTGCAAACTTTTTCTCACGCTAAAGCATCTTTTTCATCACAGTACACTGACCTAAATTGTGAAGGCTAGTATTTGAAGACTCCAGTGCCAGATCAGATGCTATTTCATCTTCACTTACATCTTCTGTGGAAGCATAGCTGAGCAACACCTGTAGAGGTAAACAGGATTTGTCATATTGGACTTTAACATTTTCTGAAAGTTTTTGCACCACTACTGAACATTTCTTACATTCATCTGCCCTCCTGCATGACCTTCTTATTACAGGGATTGTAGCAATACAGTTTTAATATGAAATCAATTTTTACAAACTACTACCACAGGGCAGTACACAGCACACGCACACTGCAATTTGACTCAGCGAGGCATACCCATGAAACAAGCTAATAACAACTAGCAGAAATAGAAGTGTCTCATACTGGCTGTCCACAGCAACAAATTTTCACTAGTTGGTCAGAATGATAGTGTGACTACTACTGGCTGCTGTTCGAAAACAGAATACATAGCTGCTCACCGCATTTTGTAGGTGTAGTGATGTAGACGAAATAAATGTTTGGGAATGATGCCTTTGGTGCACCATCTTGATATTTACCATCTTTATAGTAACATAATCGGTCAAAAAATATATTTTTTTTCAAAAAATATTGAAGGTGGGTGTTTTGAGATACCCAAGGTCAAAGATCAAGGTCAATGACATAGATTTGAAAATACTTAGAAACACGCCATGTCCCGTATCAGTTTAAAGCTCTACTAATCAGATTTTCAAATATATAAGTTTTATTCACATATCTGGATGATAACCAAAATTATAGTAATTTGTGTCAAGACAAATGTTTTTAAATTTCACGCAATTTCCAAAACTTACGGATCTGTAAATTTCTTTACCCTTGTGATACAACTGTGCAAAGTGGTAGTTTCCCACATGGCACTGGATTATTAGATGCATCAAATTTGAAAGACATCTGGGTGAGTCGGGTTTAATGGTGCACTGAACTGATATTGAATTACCTGTCGCCATATTTGTAATATTTTTTAAAGAAGTGCCAAAAATGATAGCAACTCATAGAAATAAATTTAACGTGTAACGAACGTCAAGAACAGCTGCCAACATCCACAACGATATTAATCATCTTTTCTGAAACGTCTTTGCCTCGATAGCTCATTCGTTCATGATTTAGCGAGGTGGTGCAGTAGTAGGAGAACTGCGCTCGCATTTGTGAGGACAGTGGTTCAGTCGCCCCTCTCCTCCTTATCCCCTCCACCACATATGTAGATTTAAATTTTCTGTGGACGAAGTCTCTGATGTCAAATACCGTGATGGTACGTTTGAAAATGACTGGGCATATTTCCTTCTTCGTCCAATTCCTGCTCGAGCTTCTGCAGTATATATATAATGACCTTATTTTCGAGAGGACTTATCTTTCTTCCTTTCCATAGACCCGTGGCTTTCTTTATGTGTTTACCCAAAAAGTTCGGCTAGCGATTGCTCATTTCTGATGTTCGATTTTTCCATATTATGCCTTCCGTGCTCAAACACTATCAATAGCAGCTGCGTCTACGATTCACCAAGACAGCGGATTATTCAGTACACTAAGAATCATAATAATGTATCACATTTAGAAAAATACTCGCAAACCTCGATTCTTTAAAGAATCGAAGTCGCATGTTTAAAACAGAGCCTTCAAACGTCTGGTTACTTTACAAATGAGTTAGTGTGTTAAATATTTAACACTGAGTACGTTAGGGGGAAAACGCTTAGAAAAGCTTTTAAATTATGTTTAAATTTCTTCTAATAATTTTCGGGTATGCAGCCGGATCCTCTCGAAATTCTGCCACGATATTTTGGCCCAGAGACGTCCGCCCATCTTCAAGTGAGTAGGCAACTACTGAAGAGCCCAGATGCATTCACGGTATTCATGGCTAACCTCGCACATGTGAAATTTGTTGGCGTCTTTCGGCGCATGCGTCTGGTGATGAGATGCGCGGGACAGCCGAGTTGTGTGTGCTGCCGCCGGTTTACAAAATTCCCTGTGCGGTGGAACTGCAACATAGGTCAGACGACACGAACTGTCCAGGAGCGATGTACAGAACATGAAAGACACACCAGTCTTCGGTTTCTGTTAAAATCAGCAGTAGCAGAACACTGTATTTCCATGGAACACTCAATGTAGTACAATAGAATAAAAATTTCAGGTCCAATTTCCAGTTTTTGAAAATCAATAATCAAAGGATCGATGGAAATACGTCTTTTGATAATCATAAATCGTGACATTGGCTTTCAACGGGATACAAATTGGAATCCTACAGTTAAAATTATCCAGTCACAGCGGAATCGACGGGCTCATTCGATACTCAACGATTAGATCAACTCTAACTTCCACTACCGAAGGCAGCACACACAACTCGGTTGTCCCGCGCATGTCGTCACCTGACGCATGTGCCGAAGGACGCCAGCACATTTCACATTTGCAAGATTCGGCATAAATAGCGTGAATGCACCTGGGCTCTTCAGTAGTTGTCTACTCATGTGAAGATGCCCGGACGTCTCTGGGCCGAATTATCGCGGCAAAATATCGACGAGATCCGGCTGCACACCCGAAAATTATTAGACGAAATACGCCGAGAAAATTTCAGAAGTTACATGTTTAAAGTTGTTGGCAGTCGCTAAGCGATCTCATTATCATAAATCTACAACTACATCTACATCTACATACATATTCCGCAAGCCACCTGACGGTGTGTGGCGGAGGGTACCTTGAGTACCTCTATCGGTTCTCCCTTCTATTCCAGTCTCGTATTGTTCGTGGAAAGAAGGATTGTCGGTATGCCTCTGTGTGGGCTCTATTCTCTCTGATTTTTTCCTCGTAGTCTCTTCGCGAGATGTACGTAGGAGGGAGCAATATACTGCTTGACTCCTCGGTGAAGGTATGTTCTCGAAACTTCAACAAAACCCCGTACCGAGCTACTGAGCGTCTCTCCTGCAGAGTCTTCCACTGGAGTTTGTCTATCATCTCCGTAACGCTTTCGCGATTACTAAATGATCCTGTAACGAAGCGCGCTGCTCTCCGTTGGATCTTCTCTATCTCTTCTATCAACCCTATCTGGTACGGATCCCACACTGCTGAGCAGTATTCAAGCAGTGGGCAAACAAGCGTACTGTAACCTACTTCGCCCGCATCTCGTGGTCGTGCGGTAGCGTTCTCGCTTCCCACGCCCGGGTTCCCGGGTTTGATTCCCGGCGGGATCAGGGATTTTCTCTGCCTCGTGATGGCTGGGTGATGTGTGCTGTCCTTAGGATAGTTAGGTTTAAGTAGTTCTAAGTTCTAGGGGACTGATGACCATAGATGTTAAGTCCCATAGTGCTCAGAGCCATTTGAACAATTTGTAACCTACTTCCTTTGTTTTCGGATTACATTTCCTTAGGATTCTTCCAATGAATCTCAGTCTGGCATCTGCTTTACCGACGATCAACTTTATATGATCATTCCTTTTTAAATCACTCCTAATGCGTACTCGCAGATAATTTATGGAATTAACTGCTTCCAGTTCATGGTTCAAATGGCTCTGAGCACTATGGGACTTAACTTCTGAGGTCATCAGTCCCCTAGAACTTAGAACTACTTAAAGCTAACTAACCTAAGGACATCACACACATCCATGCCCGAGGCAGGATTCGAACCTGCGACCGTAGCGGTCACGCGGTTCCAGACTGAAGCGCCTAGAAACGCACGACCACTTCGGCCGGCTCATTATCACACGCAGTGTGAGTATAGTCTGAGTAATTTACGTTCCGTTTCAAACACGAGCTAGTTTTTTTTTTACACGCACCTCAATATTTATGACCGAGCGAGGTGGCGCAGTGGTTAGCACAAGGACTCTCAATCCCTCGTCCGGCCATCCTGATTTAGGTTTTCCGTGATTTCCCTAAATCGCTCCAGGCAAATGCCGGGATGGTTCCTTTCAAAGGGCACGTCCGACATCCTTCCCTAATCCGATGAGACCTCCCCCAAAACAAGGCGCTACAGTCTGAACCGCGGTCGCAGGTTCGAATCCTGCCTCGGGCATGTATGTATGTGATGTCCTTAGGTTAGTTAGGTTTAAGTAGGTCTACGTTCTAGGGGACTGATGACCTCAGTTCATACGTCCCATAGTGCTCAGAGCCATTTTGAACCAAAACAACCTCCACCCCCCACTCAATGTTTATGACTTCGTATTTCCTTAACTGTGTGTCGTACGGTTATATAATTTTGCAGGCACGGTAGGTGGTATATGTGGATACTGACTGCAAATGTGTTGCAAATAGACTTATTAGTCTGAAGTTTGACTGCATAAATAGCGAAAATGCAGTGAGGGAATAACTTTTTCCTTTCCACATTTTGTGCGGGTTGCCAGCGACAAAAAAAAAAAAAAAAAAAAGTTAAGATTTGAAATTATGCGTAACGTTTGTTAAAAATCGCTAAGTGCTCTTATTTTCTAATAATAGATGAATGAAGTCTGGTAATATGTGGGTCTGGAGTCCCACTGCCGCTGCCTCAAGATATGCACAGCTTCTAACTGTAATACTTGAGTTACTGCGTTAAACATTTGACGTAAGATTGTATCTCTTAATGATTAGATTATGACAACTTTTTAAATTTTTAAATTCGATTAGTTGTAGGACTGGCTGTGTGAAAATGAATATTGCTATCTAGAGCAGTGGTCGTCAAACTTTCTTGCTCAAAGGCCAGTACTGACATTGTGGAGCGGCACCTGGGGCCGTACACTTACCGATATTATTACTGATTGGTAACCTATGTAAATTACTATGTTATAAGCCTCGCAAGAGACAAGCTATAGTGTGGACGCTGGCTACCAAGTACTGATCGTTTAAAATCGACACCATTTGTGACACTTCGTGTCGACTGTTCTCTGTTTCAGATTGCTGCCACCTTCAACGACCCCAATGTTGGGGCACTGTAATTACCTGATAAAGTTGTGTTGTATAGTCTGCGTGAGCCACTATTAATTGATTCACAACAGTAATTGTACTTTCGTTTACGTGCATAATGCAATATGGAACACGATCACAAATGTTCGCTAAATTTTAATGCCGTTTTTATTCCATTCATTGCGCTGTATTACAACAGCGTTAATTTAATTTCATATTCCTTGCTAGAAACATGTACTGCATTTGAAAATGACCATCTTTTCCCGAGGACATGCAGCTCTACTGTATGATTAAATGATGACGGCGTCCTCTTGGGTAAAATATTCCGGAGGTAAAATAGTCCCCCATTCGGATCTCCGGGCGGGGACTACTCAGGAGGACATCGTTATCAGGAGAAAGAAAACTGGCGTCCTACGGATCGGAGCGTGGAATGTCAGATCCCTTAATCGGGCAGGTAGGTTAGAAAATTTAAAAAGGGAAATTGATAGGTTAAAGTTAGATATAGTGGGAATTAGTGAAGTTCGGTGGCAGGAGGAACAAGACTTTTGGTCAGGTGATTACAGGGTTATAAATACAAAATCAAATAGGGGTAATGCAGGAGTAGGTTTAATAATGAATAAAAAAATAGGAGTGCGGGTTAGCTACTACAAACAGCATAGTGAACGCATTATTGTGGCCAAGATAGACACAAAGCCCATGCCTACTACAGTAGTACAAGTTTATATGCCAACTACCTCTGCAGATGATGAAGAAATAGATGAAATATATGACGAGATAAAAGAAATTATTCAGGTAGTGAAAGGAGACGAAAATTTAATAGTCATGGGTGACTGGAATTCGTCAGTAGGAAAAGGGAGAGAAGGAAACATAGTAGGTGAATATGGATTGGGGGGAAGGAATGAAAGAGGAAGCCGCCTTGTAGAATTTTGCACAGAGCATAACTTAATCATAGCCAACACTTGGTTCAAGAATCATAAAAGAAGGTTGTATACCTGGAAGAATCCTGGAGATACTAGTAGGTATCAGATAGATTATATAATGGTAAGACAGAGATTTAGGAACCAGGTTTTAAATTGTAAGACATTTCCTGGGGCAGATGTGGATTCTGACCACAATCTATTGGTTATGAACTGCAGATTGAAACTGAAGAAACTGCAAAAAGGTGGGAATTTAAGGAGATGGAACCTGGATAAACTGAAAGAACCAGAGGTTGTACAGAGTTTCAGGGAGAGCATAAGGGAACAATTGACAGGAATGGGGGAAAGAAATACAGTAGAAGAAGAATGGGTAGCTCTGAGGGATGAAGTAGTGAAGGTAGCAGAGGATCAAGTAGGCAAAAAGACGAGGGCTAATAGAAATCCTTGGGTAACAGAAGAAATATTGAATTTAATTGATGAAAGGAGAAAATACAAAAATGCAGTAAATGAAGAAGGCAAAAAGGAATACAGACGTCTCAAAAATGATATCGACAGGAAGTGCAAAATGGCTAAGCAGGGATGGCTAGAGGACAAATGTAAGGATGTAGAGGCTTGTCTCACTAGGGGTAAGATAGATACTGCCTACAGGAAAATTAAAGAGACCTTTGGAGAGAAGAGAACCACTTGTATGAATATCAAGAGCTCAGATGGCAACCCAGTTCTAAGCAAAGAAGGGAAGGCAGAAAGGTGGAAGAAGTATATAGAGGGTTTATACAAGGGCGATGTACTTGAGGACAATATTATGGAAATGGAAGAGGATGTAGATGAAGACGAAATGGGAGATAAGATACTGCGTGAAGAGTTTGACAGAGCACTGAAAGACCTGAGTCGAAACAAGGCCCCGGGAGTAGACAACATTCCATTTGAACTACTGATGGCCTCGGGAGAGCCAGTCATGACAAAACTCTACCATCTGGTGAGCACGATGTATGAGACAGGCGAAATACCCTCAGACTTCAAGAAGAATATAATAATTCCAATCCCAAAGAAAGCAGGTGTTGACAGATGTGAAAATTACCGAACTATCAGTTTAATAAGTCACAGCTGCAAAATACTAACGCGAATTCTCTACAGACGAATGGAAAAACTGGTAGAAGCCGACCTCGGGGAAGATCAGTTTGGATTCCGTAGAAATGTTGGAACACGTGAGGCAATACTGACCTTACGACTTATCTTAGAAGAAAGATTAAGAAAAGGCAAACCTACGTTTCTAGCATTTGTAGACTTAGAGAAAGCTTTTGACAATGTTAACTGGAATACTCTCTTTCAAATTCTGAAGGTGGCAGGGGTAAAATACAGGGAGCGAAAGGCTATTTACAGTTTGTACAGAAACCAGATGGCAGTTATAAGAGTCGAGGGGCATGAAAGGGAAGCAGTGGTAGGGAAAGGAGTAAGACAGGGTTGTAGCCTCTCCCCGATGTTATTCAATCTGTATATTGAGCAAGCAGTAAAGGAAACAAAAGAAAAATTCGGAGTAGGTATTAAAATTCATGGAGAAGAAGTAAAAACTTTGAGGTTCGCCGATGACATTGTAATTCTGTCAGAGACAGCAAAGGACTTGGAAGAGCAGTTGAACGGAATGGACAGTGTCTTGAAAGGAGGATATAAGATGAACATCAACAAAAGCAAAACGAGGATAATGGAATGTAGTCGAATTAAGTCGGGTGATGCTGAGGGAATTAGATTAGGAAATGAGACACTTAAAGTAGTAAAGGAGTTTTGCTATTTAGGGAGTAAAATAACCGATGATGGTCGAAGTAGAGAGGATATAAAATGTAGACTGGCAATGGCAAGGAAAGCGTTTCTCAAGAAGAGGAATTTGTTAACATCGAGTATAGATTCAAGTGTCAGGAAGTCGTTTCTGAAAGTATTTGTATGGAGTGTAGCCATGTATGGAAGTGAAACATGGACGATAACTAGTTTGGACAAGAAGAGAATAGAAGCTTTCGAAATGTGGTGCTACAGAAGAATGCTGAAGATAAGGTGGGTAGATCACGTAACTAATGAGGAGGTATTGAATAGGATTGGGGAGAAGAGATGTTTGTGGCACAACTTGACTAGAAGAAGGGATCGGTTCGTAGGACATGTTTTGAGGCATCAAGGGATCACAAATTTAGCATTGGAGGGCAGTGTGGAGGGTAAAAATCGTAGAGGGAGACCAAGAGATGAATACACTAAGCAGATTCAGAAGGATGTAGGTTGCAGTAGATACTGGGAGATGAAGAAGCTTGCACAAGATAGAGTAGCATGGAGAGCTGCATCAAACCAGTCTCAGGACTGAAGACCACAACAACAACAACATCTCTGTAATGGGTAATAACTAATCCATGTCACTTCCGTTTGAAATTCGTACCATAGCAGCCGATCGGCATGAGGAACACATACCCGTTTGTTGTCAGTACAGGGAGACAAACAACAAAACGTTCCCCTCCTTTAATCCTCTAACCCCGCAGTGGCAACGTTACTTACCGTCTGTCCCTGACGTGTGCGGCAAACCTTACTTACCTCATGGCCGCATTCACCATCGTCAATTAAACTCAAACGCGTCGTAAAATATTACTGTCTCTGCAAAAACTTTTGTTTGTTACTGAGTAGGAAATACGACTAAGAACTGAGGTCCATACGCATGCTTGATTCGGAACGCATGTTTGACGACCATTGGTCTATAGAAGCAGCCCCTGTGCAGCACTATGTCAGATGTAGGGTGGTGCAAAGTAGGTTAGAGAAAGTTTTAGTATACTACGACGTAATAAGGGGAGACAGATTCTTATTATCATATTAATGCTATAGCAGGCAACCTGAAATGTAATACTGAAGGTTTTCATTGCTTTCCTTCTGCAGCAATGAGCGTGTAGAGCCTTGAACTGAATTCCGTGATGACTTTCTGAAGAACGACATTTCCGCCTGCACGAATCTCTATGGAAACTGCGTTACGAAGATCCTGGAGTGTTGCAGGTGCATCTTTGAAGACTCTTTCCATTAGGTAACCCCATAAGAAATAATCACATGGGTTGAGATCGAGACTAAAAGGGAGCCATTCCACACCACGCATAGTGAATGCTAAGGTGCCCAGGGCAACGATCCGATCTGTGAACTTCGCCTAAAGGAAATCTCAGACGTCCGCAGTACGGTATGGACGCGCCCCATCTTGTATAAACAAGTCGTTTCGGAGCATTCGTTGACGTCCTGCACGCGCTCAATGGGCCAACTCGCTTCAAAACCTTGACAGAATAGGGAAAAAGCCCGCGTTACAAGTTTAGCCCAGCGAAATCTTCTGGAGATTGCACTAGTGCATACTCACCCAATGCTACGGTATTATTCCAGTCTCAAGTCGACGTGATACGTGCCGTGACGGTAAACTGTGAATCGAACAACAAGACATGATGAGCTATTCGGAATTGTGATCACAATTCTTTTCCCGCAAATTAGCAAACAAGTTTTTTACAAGCTTAAAATTTCCGTGAAATGCTGGAGAATTATTCAAATTTTGTCAGAGAACTCTAGAACTAAACCATATCTCTCAAGATCTCTGAAAAAAGTGTATATTTCTTGAAACTCGGGTGCCAACTGGTAGCATAATATTCTAATGCCAACATGAGTCCACATAGTTTTGAAGCACGGATATGCCGTAATCGAAGCTAATCCGTTGCCTATTGGTCGGCTATCCGAAGATGCGCAGGAAGCTCGGAATAAGGATACCCGGCCTTACCGAGTAGATTTTACACCCAAATATTCCCGTGAGAAAACGATGCATGTCGTATTCCATCGGCTTCTGGCATCTTCGAATCCATTCAAGATAAACAGATGCCACCTGAGGTAAAAGACGTGCTTCTCGAACCGTCTCTCAGTGCACTACCCGACAGTGTCCCTTTTGAAAGCAATAATGAGAGAAGCGACGAATTGACAATGATTTCAACTGAAAAAGTAAAATATCGAATAAAACGCTTCAATACGGCAATTTCAACTTCTTGTTCGTTATCAGCGACCTCACTATACTTTACACCCGACGTTTTACTCGAATCCTATAAATTAATAATATTTGATCCTCCAAACTGGATACGCCACTTTGAGTTTTGTAATTCTGACGTGGGATTCCTAATCAGTGACATAAAGAATCTATATGAAAAATCACAGTTTTGTGGAATTTTATATCTGTTTTCCTGTTATATCCAGGTTTTGAAGCGATCTGGCCGGTACAAATTCGTGTTCCAATACCTGTCTGTATTTGTCTGCTGTGACAAGTCCCTCAATAAAAATGGGTTCAGTAACGCAACAAACAGTGACTTTTAGTGGATGAAGTGGAGCAAGAGCTTGAACGTGTCAATTTGCAGTACCACAGTGACACCAGTTCTGTCTGTTGACGTACCCATGGAGACACAAGTGTGCCTCACCACTAAACTTATCTGATCCTTACCGACTGTTCCGTTTTCAAAACCTTCAGTCATCTCATTTGCAAAATAACATCGCCACTTCCCATCGTGAACTTCAAAGGTTGGCACTGTTGAACTTTCTAAGGGAAAAGGTTAAGTATCTCTTTCATTATTCTCTAGGGAGATCGTCTTGACTCTTTGACTCTTAAGCTGCTAAGCTGCATGTCTTGTTGATGCAATGGACTCCACAATGAATAGAGCTCTCACTCATTCCACATTCTCCAGTATTACGACTGAGGTTGGTCGTAATGAGTGATCCTTCCTGCAGTAAGGTGTTTTCAAAACGTTTTATTAAGCTACAAAAAACGGGGAAAACATTTTGCAGAATGAGTATCAGGGGATTTTCAAATTTTGTCATCAGAATTAGACTTCCGTTCTGTACTGTAATCTCACTGAGAAAATGTTATTCAGGATGGTGCTGTTTTTGGAACAAATGTACTGTTGAATGTATGTCTCACGACAAGTTATGCCCAGAATTTGCATAAAATGTCTTTACGATAAACAGTCTTCCGGTGAACTGAGAAATCGTTGATAATCGCAAGGAGAATCATATACAGTATACGATTAAACCACAGTAGGCAAGAGCTTTATAACACCTATTTTGCACCACCCTTTAGTATTAGTAGAGTAGTAGTAGTAGTAGCTGTTGTTGCTGCTGTATTGATGTAGTAGTTATATTTCTATTTGTAGTTGTCGTCGATGATGATTCTTGTTGAACCGGACGAAAATACACTCGCCGGTCCAGCGGTGGAGTATTTGATTTGCTTCGGGAGGAGATCGAGTGGATACTACAGCACATAAAATATTAGTTCACTTTATTACAATGTAGATAAGAAGAATTACATTACTTTGTACAATCCTTTTCGACAGGGACGCCACGAGCAATTACAACTGTTTCTGAAAAAACGTATCACTTGATACAGACAAATTATGGTCTCTCAGAGTTCACTTGATAATAACTTTCACGTCATTGTCTGCCTCATAAACTGATCACACAGCTGGCCTACTAGAAGACGATGCTGTCGTCTTAGTCACGGAATGGGCTAAACGGTAGTGTGCTCAGCCGTAAGCAGAAGATTCATTGCGGTGGCGTAGTGAAACGTTTTGGGCGTGGCTACGCCGTTGTCGCATATTCGTCGATAAGGCTTGCAGCGACTGTCCTTTCTTGTGGTTGCGTTGCGAGGTGCCAAACCTTGCTTTGGCAGCTCACTCTTCGGACGACACAAAACAGTGGTGGTGATGATGATAACGATAGCGAACGAAAACTTCGTAGTTTCTTATGACAGATAAACGATTGTGTACCGGGAGACTAGGTGGAAGAGCTTCGTTTTTGTGCGTTGCTACAGTCTGTTGGTAAGGATTGTCCTCTTTTCCAATTCTAGTGATGATTTCACGTGCAGCCGCTATAACTGGGTTGAGGTGATGGTCGCTGTAGTTCAGGAGATGGGAGAGCATCTGGACGTTCTTGATCTACCCAAAAAGATAAAACGAGATAGAATGTGAGAATTGGATAGCACTAGGAAAAAAAGAAAACAAGCTGCTACACGCTATTTGTTTCTCTTAGAACGTTTATGAAACAACTTGATTAAAAAAAGGGTATTAGTTACTAGAAAACGTCAAATTGGTAATGGATAGAAGTGTGAAGGGTAAAAATTGTCGTGAGAGACCAGGATCTGACTATATTAAGCAGATTCAAATGAATGTAGGTTGCAGGAGTAATGCGGAGATGCATAGGATAGACTAACGTGGAGAATTGCGACCACAGCAACAACAAGAAAGCCGCGCGGGATAACCGAGCGGTTTTGGCGTCTTGTCACGGTCCACTCGGCTCCCTCCGTAAGAGGTTCGAGTCCTCCCTCGGGAATGGGTGTGTTTGTTGTCCTTAGCGTAAGTTAAAGTTAGATTAAGTGTGTAAGCTTAGGTACCGAAGACCTCAGCAGTTTGGCCCCATTAGACCTTACCACAAATTTCCAACAACAATAAGAAAATTTTTAGATTTTTATTTTGGTTGAAGCCACAGTCATGGCAAACTTTTTGAATGGTGCCACCGCCGTTTGACTGCCATAACTTTTATTTTATTGTTATATGATCCAAAAGCTTTGGCTCCACAGTTGCATCCATATTACTTCACCCTCCCAACCATAAGTGGCTTTCTTGGTTGATTGTGCTGGTGTGAGGGACTTTTGGGAGCATTTACGTTCTGGTGTTGCAATTTGTAACGAAACATACTACTTCTCGCCTAAATAGTGCACCATGTTTTACATAATTAACTTTATTACAATGTAGAAACTCCATGTTTGTTTCAAATATATTACGATAAGACGCTTCACGATGTTTACACTTGAACTTTAATAGTGAATCTCATGTCATAAACTGAAAACACTGTTATGTACCACTGTATGCAAACATAACGTATTTATCACGCAAAATAAACAGTTCAACTACCTTATTCCCTAAGACATCACAGACTGCGTTGTGCAGGCTGTGAAGTCTCTCAGGTGATATTTGGAAGATCGTTGCATCTATCTCCATGTCAGTTGTTGTTCAGACACAATTGCATGGGTGGCAGTTTCAGATAACAGCTGTGCAGTAGCATCCAAAAAAGAAAGTCTGCAATATGTTTAGGCGTTTTGGAGATAATCTCACTTTTACTAATGACAGATCTGGACTATATGACCGGATATGCTTTTCCAAAAACGACTTGAATTTCATACCAGTATGATGTCGTTTGATATGTAAATAAGGTAAAGACTCATGGTATTTACACACACACTAAAAAAAAAAAGAAGTTTTGCATCACCCCAGTTCCCAGAACTCCTGGAGATAGACGTTAACTGTGGATTGTATCACAGTTACAGTCCCTGTGACTGTTCAGAGATATCACTAAACCCACCCAAAGATGTAAACAACCAAACACGAGCAGCGCCTGTTAGACGGAGGGGGTAACACAGCCGATCAGTTCCAGTTATTCCACCAGGAAGGACGTACACGGCTCGTGTTGTCTCTAGTTCAACCATGCCTAGACGGCCAATACCGCGGTTCGATTGCGTCCACATTGTTACTTTGTGCCAGGAAGGGCTCTCAACAAAGGAAGTGCGCAGGCGTCTCGGATTCAACCAAAGCGATGTTTTTCGGACATGGAGGAGATACATAGAGACAGGAACTGTCGATGACATGCCTCGCTCAGGCCGCCCAAGGGCTACTACTGCAGTGGATGACCGCTACCTACGGATTATGGCTCGGAGGAACCCTGACGGCGACGCCACCACGTGGAATAATGCTTTCCGTGCAGCAACAAGGACGTCGTGTTACGACTCAAACTGTGCGCAATGGGCTCCATGATGCGCAACTTCAATCCCGACGTCCATGACGAGGTCCATCTTTGCAACCACGACTCCATGCAGCGCGGTACAGATGGGTCCAACAACATGCCGAATGGACCGCTCAGGATTGGCATCACGTTCTCTTCACCGATAAGTGTCGCATATGCCTTCAACCAGACAATCGTCGGAGACGTGTTTGGAGGCAACTCAGTCATTCTGAACGCTTAGACACACTGTCCAGCGAGTGCAGCAAGGTGGAGGTTCCCTGATGTTTTGGGTTGGCATTATATGGGGTCGATGTGCGCCGCTGGTGGTCATGGAAGGCACCGTAACGGCCGTACGATACATGAATGCCATCCTCAGAATGCCATGCACCGGTAGTGCAACCATATCGGCAGCATATTGGGGAGACATTCGCCTTCATGGACGACAATTCGCGCCCTCATCGTGTACATCTTGTGAATGACTTTCTTTAGGATAGCAACATCGCTCCACTAGAGTGGCCAGCATGTTCTCCAGGCATGAACCCTATCGAACATGCCTGGGATAGATTGAAAAGGGCTGTTTAAGAACGACGTTGACCCACCAACCACTCTGAATCGCCGTTGAGGAGTGGGACAACGTGGACCGACAATGCCTTGATGATCTTGTGCATAGTGTGCCACAACGAATACAGGCATGCATCAATGCAAGAGGTCTTGCTACTGGGTATTAGAGGTACCGGTGTACAGCAATCTGGATCACCATCTCTGAAGGTCGCGCTGTATGGTGGTAAACATGCAATGAGTGGTTTTCATGAGCAATAAAAAGGGCGAAAATGATGTTTATGTTGATCTCTATTCCAGTTTTCTGTACAGTTTCTGGAACTCTCGGAACCGAGGTGATGCAAAACTTTTTTTGATGTGTGTACATTATTTTTCATGATTTCCGTGATTATTGCTTTTATGATTTATGCTCTTTCGTTTATTCCTGTTTTTGTACTTGTAAATGGCCTAAAGCCGAAACCTAGATCGTATAACAATAAAAGAAAAAATCGACATGAAAGTTTTCTGGGTACGGTACCGCGTCATAATGTAAAAAACTACTGCTGCTGGAGAAAAACCAACGTTTCGGCCACGGTTGCAGCGGCCTTCTTTTGGGTCTAGAAGGCCGCTGAAACCGTGGCCGAAACGTTGGTTTTTTTCCAGCAGCATTAGTTTTTTACATTATGACGCGGTGCCATACCCAGAAAACTTTTACGTCGACTGACTCTGGCCGCGGAAGCCTTCGCAATTATAAAAGAAAAATTATTACAGTCAGATGGCGGCATATCATTCAAAAAATTTAGGACAGTCTTTTTTTCTTGTAGTAACGCTAGTTCGGTGTATTGATGTCCGGTTGACAACTAAGTATTTTCATTCTGAACACTGACGCCCGGTTGATGATGATACTTTCAGAAATGAAAAAAGTCAATTCGCATGGCCTTGTCGACTGAAGACTTCCAATGGCATTTTCAACTGCTATTTCGCATTGGGACCTTCCGTCTGGATGTATGTTCGTTGTTGCATTTGGAGTGTTGCTGTTTTGACAGATGGACGTTCTGAAAATGTCTAGTATGTATTGGTTCTATTTACCACGTTATTAACAAGCGTTTCGTTACAGTGTCTTTGTTTTTCGTAATGTGGAAAGCGAAGGGCCAGGGCGACACCTGGTATCGTAAAAACTCTTCTTCTCTTATGAATAAATGAAGAAACTAAGATCAAAATGTCCCATACTATTCAGAATTTTCTGGAAGATATATTAACGGAAAATTTAAAAAAAACTGTAATCCTTTCAGTGATTTTTGTCGGTATCTGTTTTGTAGTAACTATAGTGATTTTCAGCACCTGCCAACACCGGGTTGATGATGTGTTAGGCGAAAAATTTTGGATGATGTACTCACTACTTGCGCATCGTAACTTTGACTTGGTTTTGTTAAGGGTGAGCAGGAAACAAAGCAAGTTAGAAGGTGAAAAATATACCGGTACATAGCTCCTTTCCTTCCGAGATTCTGTCTATCTTAACACGTTAATCCGGTGAAGAAATAACCATCATTAGCGTCTTATGGCTTCAAACCTAAGACGATCCCCACACGGAGCGAAACCCTCATGACGGAACGGAGGCACTGTATTATCGCTTGGAGACTAGAGTCAAAACCAAGCGACGCTTCATACAGCCGATTCTGAACATTTGAAGGCTGATGTAGGTTTTACTTTGTTATTCTTTTCTTCTGCTCTTTGCGGTCTCATAGAGTGAAGGTATATAACACTGTTAATGGGATGTTAAAATTGAAGACTCTGTTGTTGTTAATCGAGAGGAAAAGGCCTCGCGTGACACCGAGATTTACCCTCTCCCTTCTCTCGTCATCATCATCGTCATCATCGTCGTCGTCGTCATTATCACCATCATTAAGAACAAAAACAAAAACACGACACTACACCACACTGCACACTATACTCAAGACAGTTGCAGTTAAAACAATCCGGAATTGCATCAACTCGGTTAACACCTCTGACGCGCAAGCTGCGACAATTGGGACTGTTAATAACACGCGTAAATGAAGCGCGATCGCGAATGCAGTTTGCAGCACAGTTATTTGTTTTGTCGTACGGCATCTATAGAGAGCTACAAATGGTTTAGGGTAGTGAAAATCCACGGCACTTAAGCAATATATGTGGTATGTTTATTTATTTATGCATTTATTTCACCTGGCTAGATCAGCAGACATATTTAGTTAGTCAACGTTACAATATGCATAGTACATGAACAGTACATAATGACAATAATAATAGCAGAATATTAGGAAAGGCATGTTGAGGTCGCCAAAAAAGCTGGAACAGAGACAGCTGTTAAAGAAAAGCTTTCCTTCATACTACAGATACCGTCCTCCTCATGTTGTACAAAACGCAAATTTCAAAATGTTATGGCTCCATAGGATAATAACGGATTAAACAATCCGTTGTAGTCGGACTGATGCGTCCATCGCTCTGACAGCAACTACAAAAGAGAGTTTTACTGAAGATCTGCAGAATAGCTCATCGTTCTCTTGGAGAACTTTGTGAATTTAGAGATAATTTATTAGTGAAACCATTATCATTATGTAAGTATCATCTACAAATGAGTGGGCCAATATTAACAATAATACGTAGTAAAAGAAGAAGAAAAAGGAGAGTAGTAATAGATATAGTAACAAATACATGTAATTTCAGAAATTTCAGTCTTATTAACATTCATTATGGTAAGGTTAGCAGATGCGAATAAAGGAAGAAAACAGAAATATATAAGGATGAGAGAAGCATGGTAGATGTATATAAATCGATAATGAAATCGTGTATATGGGACAGAAGCTATTAATCTAGCGAATGTCTATGGCTCATGGATGTTGGGAAACCTAGATACTGAATTCCAAATCGATATGCACATCACTCTACCCGAAGCGCTCCGAAGAGCCTCCAGTAGCGTCGCATGGAAGTTACGACAGCATAATAAATCTGTTTTAGAGCGAAGGGCGCCTGCGTGCCAGGAATTTTCCGTCCTGCAACAGAGAATGTAAATTCAGCAAGAAGTCGGATTCTCTAAGTGCGCCTAAATCCCTACTTTATTGCAGTGGCTTCTTTGTATAAAGCTCGCGAGTGTGACTGCACAAAACAAGATAAGTTTTTGTTGATTATACTTATCTCTCGAGGCGAAAGAAACCGTCGAAGCAGTTCATTTGTCTCGAAATTTTGCCGCGTGGAGTGGCCGGGCGGTTAGAGGCGTCGTGTCACGGACTGCGCAGCCCCTCCCGCCGGAGGTTCGAGTCCTCCCTCGGGCATGGGTGTGTGTGTTGTTTTTAGCGTAAGTTAGTTTAAGTAGTGTGTAAGTCTAGGGACTGATGACCTCAGCAGTTTGGTTCCTTAGGAATTCACACACATTTGATAATTTTCTCGAAATTTTGTTATTTCGAACAGCGAGAGGAGTAACAAAATTGACTGCTAGAATTCCCTTCAAAGACAAACACTTTCAAGCAATGTCCGTGCAGCTGCCAGGTGTAGAAGCATGAAACCAGATACTTGTTGCAATAACTACAGGTCTGTTGTTTGAAACTGATAAACAATATTTTATTCAAAATAATCTCCACTGCTATTTATACATTTCTGTCACCTCTCCGGCAGGCTACGAATGCCACGCCAAATAAAATAAAAAAATAAAAAAATTCTTCTTTTGAAGCGAACCAGTCAGCGAGCCATTATCGCGCATTTTCATACGAACTGAAGCGTTTTCCAGTGAGATTGTGTTCCAGTGATGCAAATAGATGGTAGTCGAACGGAGCCAAGTCTGGAGAATCAGCCGCATGCCCTACTATTTCCCAACTGAACGCTTCGATGGTTTACCTGACCCGTTTTGCTGTGTGTGATGTGGCGTTATCATGCAGCAATACGACTTTGTGTTGCCTTTTTCCACGTGATGCTCGATTTAAATCGATCATTTGCTGTTGGTAGCGGTCAGTGTTAACGGTTTCACTAGGTTTTAGCAGCTCATAATAGATGACACCTCCTGATCCCATTAAACACAGAGCATTGTCTTCTTTCCAATGCGATGTCGATGGTTTTCCTGGATTCACCCATGATTTACGACGCTTATGATTCTCAAAATATATCCATTTTTCATCACCTGTCACTATTCGATGGAAAAACGACTTTCTTTTGTATCTGGCGAGCAGCATTTCAGAAGTGGTCTTTAGATTTGCTTTCTGTCTTTCTTTCAGTTCATGCGTAACCCGTTTTTCCCACTTTCTGCACCTTTCCCATAGCTTTCGACCGAAGAGAAACGGCTTTGTGCGTCTCATTCAATTGTTCCGCGAGTTCCTGCTGAGTCTGAGTATCATCTTCATCCAAGAATGCCTGAAATTCGTTGTCTTCGAACTTTTCCGGTGGTTTCCCGCGCTCTTCTTTTCTCACGTCAAAATCACCACTTTTGAATTTTTTCAACCACTCCAAACACTGTTTTCCCGAGAGCATGTTCGCCGAAAGCTTCGTCAAGCATTCGATGCGATTCTGCAGCAGTTTTCTTCAAATGATAACAGGAAACCATTGGTGTCCGCAAATTCAAATGATAACAGAAAATCAGTGGTGTCCGCAGATCGCAGTTCGTAGGCACAAAACTCGACATGTTTACGGATTTGAAACAGATACCGATGTGTGGAACTTGGTTTACTGTGTGTTAACATTCGTCGTCAGCCCCTACAGGAAGCAGATGGCGCTGCAGACGTGGTCTCTCGTCCCCGTACTGACGGCTAGCACCATCTATAGGGGAAGTCCGGTTTCATTCTTCTACACCTGGTACCGCACCACTATGTTAAGTGGGTGACACTCCAACCTGTAGAGTGTTAAGGACACGTATTACCCACGCGAATTCTGGTGGCGAGGGAAGCAGAAATGGTGTTTCTAATTTACAACGTTCTGTATTAAATTCTAAATGCTCCACTGGTCCTCATTTCAGTGTCTACGGCGATGCTCGTTTGGAAAGAAAGCGAAATGGTGCAGTGGTTAAGACACGAAATGTCATTTCAGTACTCTTTAAATGGCTCTGAGCACTATTGGACTTAACATCTGAGGTCATCAGTCCCCTGGACTTAGAACTACTTAAACCTAACTAACCTAAGGACAGCACACACATCCATGCCCGAGGCAGGATTCGAACCTGCGACCGTAGCGGTCGCGTGGTTCCGGATTGAAGCGCCTAGAACCGCTCGGTCGCAGCGGCCGGCCTCAGTACTCTTCCTCAGTGACACAGGCATAGTATGCTTCACAGTTGACCAACCAATACAGTCACACATACGACACACTTCACAAGTTTAGACGGAGGCAACGAATATCCCTGGAAATAAAGCCATAACGTTGCAAAGGCAAAGACGGACGGGAGATTACATATTAACTACCCGTCAATCACGGAACAGAGACCTCATGTAAGATTTTAAAAAATGGTTCAAATGGCTCTGAGCACTATGGGACTTAACATCTGAGGTCATCAGTCCCCTGGACTTAGAACTACTTAAACCTAACTAACCTAAGGACATCACACACATCCATGCCCGAGGCAGGATTCGAACCTGCGACCGTAGCAGCAGCGCGGTTCCGGACTGAAACGCCTAGAACCGCTCGGCCACTCCGGCCGGCCATGTAAGATAGGATGAGCAGTGAAATAATCTGTTTCTCTTTACAAAGCATCTATCACGGCGTTTATGTTACGCGATTCCGAGAACGCATACAAAACGTAAATCTGGAAGGAAGGGCCGGCCGGGGTGGCCGAGCGGTTCTAGGCGCTACAGTCTGGACCCGCGAGACCGCTACGGTCGCAGGTTCGAATCCTGCCTCGGGCATGGATGTGTGTGATGTCCTTAGGTTAGTTAGGTTTAAGTAGTTCTAAGTTCTAGGGGACTGATGACCTCAGTAATCTAGTCCCATAGTGCTCAGAGCCATTTGAACCATTTGGAAGGAAGGACATGGATTTAATTTGCTTCCCTCTGAAATGTAAGTCGAATTCCAAGATTTGTGCCACCTCGTTCGGTAATAATACGGGGAGTATACATCGAAATGCCCTATTTTCAATTTACTCCAACACCAAATTAAGATTTCAAAGGAATTATAACGCGAAATCAGAACACTTCAACGTGAGCTCGTGCGATGACGCGAAGAATGTTTAGTTTGCTCTCAGTTCCCATCCGGGTCAGCTTCAACATATCAGGAAGGATGAAACCGATGACTTCCATAATTCGAATACGGAGGTCTTGAAGGTGTTGCATTGCAGCGGCGAGCACCCTCTCCTTCACCTTGTCCCAGAGATAAAAAATCCAGTGGTGTAAAGTCAGGAGAACCGGAGGCCAGTTTACGGTCCCATGTCTTCCAATCCAGCGTCCTAGAAATGTTCGATTCAGAGTTGTTCGACCATCCGACAACCAGTAATGTGGAGCACCATCTTGCTGAAACCAAAGATTTGGTTTCAGGTCTTCGACTTGGGGAAAGCAAACATTTCCGACATGTATAGGTACGTCGTATCTGTGAAAATCACCCCAGCAAAGAAGAGCAATACAGTTATCTTGCCGCACTTGAGGCTGCACCAAACGTTCACATTCGGGCGACCTCGTACCATTTCCGTGAAACTGTACGGATTCTGTGACCTCCAGATGTGAACGTTATACTTATTCACAGTTGAGTCATGCAACGTGGTTTCGCCAGAAAGCATTACACTTGTCGAGGAAGCGGGATTCCGGTCGATCCGGTTAAGCGTTTCACATTCAAATCCATATCGCTGTTGGTTGTCTTCGGACTTTATGTCCTGCAGAATCTGCACCTTGTGTGAACACAGGCGCAACCGCTTTTTGGAGACCTCAAGAGTAGTTGCACGTGGTATCTGAAGTTCCTGCGAAGCTCAACAAACTGATTTGCGTGGACATCGTTGGAACGGATGGCGAACATTCTCAGCTTGTTCTTCAGAGACACCCTGAACCCTTGCATGCCGCTTCAGACCGCTCTCAGTGTCCAGAAACTGCCTTCGTCATGCTTTTATCCTCTTGGCATCTGGTGCTACTTTCTTCCAAACAGCACCAAAAAGGCTTTGCACCAAACCATGGATTTAAGCCCTGCGTGCCAAACCACAATGTGTGCCTGCTCTTGATCTAACACCAGACATTTGACGGGCAACAATGAAATAATGAACATGCTCCAAACTTTGACAAAAATTGGGCAGCAACTCCGGGTCCTTCTGCAACCAACCGGCAAGTTAGATCTGAACCAAAAAAAAAGATTTGCTATTTTTAAACTACTTCAAAAAATTTGGCGTTTCTGTGCAGAAGCCCCGTACAATGGTTACTCTCTTTATTCCAGACTTATCGCTTAATCTGTAGTATTTCCTAGAGCTGGAAGGACGGAACTTAGTGCTCAACACCCCATTCACATCGAGGTTTCCTTATTATCACGCTGGGTATTGAGAAATGGTAAATGATACCAATAATTTAACCTTACACGTAGAATAAATTAAGAAAAAGAAAGTTCTAGAGGAAAGATAATTCATTGTGACGTCTAGTGCTTCTGAAGCACTCAGAATTAAGGAAAAATTGAATATATAGTTGTAACTTTCCAAAGTTTGTGCAATTCTCCTTTCGACTGAAGAAATACAAAAGAATAAAGGAAAGATGGATACCAAATTTCATATAGTTCAAAAATGCAGAATTATGTTTCTAAGAATACATTACCTGCTTAGTCTTTACCTGAGAGATGTACGACATTGCCTGTGTTCGACCCTTTCGTCATTTTGTATACGCTCGTGCAGTTTTCAAGAAATATCTTTTTCAGTATATGTGCTTCGTTTTCCTACAAACAAAAGATAACCTTTTCGCAATTTTGTTATTAATTCTTTTTGTTATCATTCGCGTGTTTTTCTCAAAAGTTGTGCTTTCGTCGAAGAAACTGAGAAACAGACACTTTGAAAGTAGCAACCGCAATGGGGAACTTATCGTAGAGTCGCTTTTATTACAAGTTGTACTACATGCTCGTTTAGACAAAATTATGACTTGTAATCGTGTTCCTAATGTCGAAAATATAAAAGAGGAGGCTTTCAAGCTATCACAGGTGGCTTCCAGTGGACAGCGTACTATTTTTACCTCAGAAGCTAAGTCCCATAGTGATCAGTGGCATTTGAACCATTTTTAATCCAGTGTGTGTGTGTGTGTGTGTGTGTGTGTGTGTGTGAATGTGTGTGTTGTGTGTCTGATATTACGTTGAACCTGTTATCACGAAGACTTTGACCATTGACCCAACAATATTATAACTTGTGACATTTAGTCGATTTCAATGTTTGATATCAATAAACATCCACTATCAGAGAAAACGTTTGCTTTGGCTTGTTTGTTTTTTACATATTTTTAATGTAACTTATTTTGGTCATTTTCTTTGCCAAACAGAAGATTGATTTTACTTTCTCGAAAACAGTTTTAGTTTTTTCTCTGTGTAGTGAGAGATGTTCGCTTTATCATATATTTAATTTACTACCATTTCCTATCCCTCCAAATAGTACACAACAGCTTCTAGTTCATTTTAACAAATGTGTGTCAGCTATATACAAGTAAAATCTCAACGGAGAGTTATGTCAACAGATGGTGAAATTCTTCAGTTGTAATTTAATACCTGGGCTCTGTCTTTGTGCAGGACGACGGGCTACGTAAGTATATAGAACAAAATATTTTGTCCCCACCCCCCCACCCTCCACACCTGTCCTCCACCCTCTGCCTTAGCGAGCGAAGTGGCACTGGACTTGCAATCTGGAGAAGCAGTATTCAGATCCCCTTTCGGCAATGATGATTTCGGTTTAGAGACTGAACACAAATGGGGAAGGAAATCAGCTGTACCATTATCAGGGGAAATATCATGCCATTTACTTTAACTGAGTCACCGAAACCATGGAAACCTGGAAGGCCAGATTCGAATTTGAACGGTCCCCGTCTTCCTCCCAACCGAATGTCCAGTATCTTAACACTGCGCCACTTTAGTGGAACCGTAATGGAGAGAATATTTGAAAAAGTAAGTGTATAATACATCTGAGGGAAGTAGCTGACTGTTGAAAGGTAGAGAGTAAGAGATGAGAAGAGTTTCACGTAGGCAGTAAATAGCTGGTTTGGAACCTTCATTTGGATTGGGGCGGGTGCGTTAGCTTACAGTTGATGACAGAAATATGTTGTTGTTGTGGTCTTCAGTCCTGAAACTGGTTTGATGCAGCTCTCCATGCTACTCTATCCTGTGCAAGCTGCTTCATCTCCCAGTACGTACTGCAGCCTACATCCTTCTGAATCTGCCTAGTGTATTCATCTCTTGGTCTCCATCTACGTTTTTACCCTCCACGCTGCCCTCCAATACTAAATTGGTGATCCCTTGATGCCTCAGAACATGTCCTACCAACCGATTCCCTCTTCTAGTCAAGTTGTGCCACAAACTCCTTTTCTCCCCAATTCTATTCAATACCTCCTCATTAGTTACGTGATCTACCCATCTAATCTTCAGCATTCTTCTGTAGCACCACATTTCGAAATCTTCTATTCTCTTCTTGTTCAAACTACTTACTGTCCATGTTTCACTTCCATACATGGCTACACTCCATACAAATACCTTGAGAAACGACTTCCTGACACTTAAATCTATATTCGATGTTAACAAATTTCTCTTCTTCAGAAACGCTTTCCTTGCCATTGCCAGTCTACATTTTATATCCTCTCTACTTCGACCATCATGTTATTTTGCTCCCCAAATAGCACAACTCCTTTACTACTTTAAGCGTCTCATTTCCTAATCTAATTCCCTCAGCATCACCCGACTTAATTCGACTACGTTCCATTAGTTCCATTATCCTCGTTTTGCTTTTGTTGATGTTTATCTTATATCCTCCTTTCAAGACACTATCCATTCCGTTCAACTGCTCTTCCAAGTCTTTGCTGTCTCTGACAGAATTACAATGTCATCGGCGAACCCCAAAGTTTTTATTTCTTCTCCATGGATTTTAATACCTACTCCAAATTTTTCTTTTGTTTCCTTTACTGCTTGCTCAATATACAGATTGAACAACATTGGGGATAGGCTACAACCCTCTCTCACTCGCTTCCCAACCACTGCTTCTCCTTCATGTCCCTCGACTCTTATAACTGCCATCTGGTTTCTGTACAAGTTGTAAATAGACTTTCGCTCCCTGTATATTACCCCTGCCACCTTCGGAACTTGAAAGAGAGTATTTCAGTCAACACTGTCAAAAGCTTTCTCTAAGTCTACAAATGCCAGAAACATAGGTTTGCCTTTTCTTAATCTAGCTTCTAAGATAAGTCGTAAGGTCAGTATTGCCTCACGTGCTCCAATATTTCTACGGAATCCAAACTGATCTTCCCCGAGGTCGGCTTCTACCAGTTTTTCCATTCATCTGTAAAGAATTCGCGTTACTATTTTGCTGCCGTGACTTATTAAACTGATAGTTCGGTAATTTTCACATCCGTCAATACCTGCTTTCTTTGGGATTGGAATTATCATATTCTTCTTGAAGTCTGACGGTATTTCGCCTGTGTCAGGTATATATCAACAATTATTTCAGTATCTGGAAGAGCAAAATGGTTAAATTTATCCTGAGGAAGGGTGTGAAGCATTTAATGATTGAAGGAAGGGCGTTCCAGGGGAATATTCGTCTTATTATTGAATACGGTTCGTCACAGTGCGTGCAGTGCAGTTGCAGATGCACACAATTAAGAAGCGCGCAGCCATGAGAGCAGCTGACATCTGAGCTACAAGGACAGGGATCCCCCAACTCGTTGATGTAGGTCGAGATCCACGGCAGCTGACCCAGAGCCAGCTTCGGTAGCGTCTGCCGCTCAGCTGATCGCCTGGCAGTAGCGCCGGCCGCCGCCGCGCGGCGCCACCGCCTCTGCCTCCAAAGCGCACGCTTTGTGTGACGTCACTGACGGCCGCTTTTCCCCCCTCCAACAGGATGAGTTATAATGGCGGTACTGCCGTCGAGAGCGGCCAGCCAGAAGGAAAGGCGTGTTCGTGCAAACGCGGCGACGGCAGCAGCAAGGAGACGTCTACAGCTACGGAGCCGGCAGCAGAAGCAGCAGCATCCACCATGTCCGACCTGCACAGGGACAAAATGGGCCAGTGGGCGGCCAACGAGAGCGGTAGCGCCGCTTGCCCCTCGCTCACCAGAGGGCTCGACCATCTGCGAAACCCTCAGCTGAATAAGGTACGTCGCGCAAAAAGTTTTCCCTGCTCAGATGCCAGCCTGCAAGACGAGGGGACATTTAATCTTACAATTGTCGCACTGTAAACAATAATGAGAACGTGAGACGCATGAATTTGTCGACAGGTTTTGACTGATCATTGACAGAAGTCAAAAATAGTTGACTGACAAACAGTACAGCTGCAAAGTAAATAAAGTGACTAAAGAAGTACTTTGCGATGTCCTATGTAAGGTAGCCCACTCTCTGACAGGCTTTCCATCGCGTTGAAATCGCGGTGAATGCCAACTAACGCCCGGATGGAGTGCTGAAAATGAAACTGTGCTTCGAAATCTACGTTGACTAAGATGATACGCCTGTCGCAGGACAACGGACTGAATTTCTCATTCAATTTATGACTCATTCCGATATTTCGATTTGCTATTAAAAACCTATGTGCCTACCTTGGAAATGGCACAAATCTTTTAACAGCTGGTCGAATAATCGGAGCTTTTGCAGGAAAGCTCTTGCAACCTAACTCGGGAATTTTCTTGGCTGGTTTTGTTCAGCCAGGAGCTTCCTGTACCTTTCACAAGGGTCATCAATACGTGCTGTGTCCAAGAAAGTAATAAAGATTTTGTTTCATTCTTGGGTCGTTTCGAAGTTATGCTTAGTCACATACTTTACTCGAAATAAATTTCCGAAAAATATTGATGCTGCATTAAGCTGCTATTCGAGAGACAACGGAAGAGCTAAATGCAGCATGCATGTTCGCTTTACAGCTAAGTTGTTGCTATTTTGTCGTTGAATTAAACGAGTATTTCCAGTAAATAGGTTCCCGCGTGAGTGTATAGTGTTTCAAATGTAATGTAGCATTGTCAGTAATTTACAGTTAGGTAAATATAACTCAGCTGTTATTGTATATGGTACCTTAACTGTACCCGACCGACATCACGGGAGATTTGTTTCTCAAGGTTTGAAAAGCGGTAGTGATAACTTATTGATTAAAAATAAAAATTGCCAGTTTTCGACTTTTTGCGTTCATTACATCGTAATACTGACATCGGATTTCTCACGGCATCAATTCGCTGCATTTTCCTGTTCTTCCTGCGGCTAGGAATGCTTTTAAAGGCGTCTGGTCGGCTGTTTTCTCGCACGCACTTGTGAAAAGTAGGCGGGGCAGCAGCAGCCGGCGAGCTGCTGTCAAAAGAACCGGCCGGCCTCGTTCGACTTCGAACCCGCGGCCTTGGGCGCTGCAAGCCGAAATGTCGACATTTAGCTACTGGAAAGTCCGCACCCACATACGCGTAAGGATTTCGGCCATATAAAAATACTGACTTTAATATTTCGTGTTCTCTTTCGCTTCGCCAAGGTGATTTCCTGGATTATAGTTTCTATTTCTTTGCACCTACTTTGCCTTATCGCATGATAACCATTGTGCTGCAGGGTAATCATAGCTCCTACCAACTTGGATGAACTTAATCTGTTTATCAGTGGAAAAAAACCGCTACATCGTTGCTAAAAAGCGACTTCACGGTGTATTCTTAGGCCATTACTGAAAGCTCAATCTGAGCGCACTTTCTTCGTTAATAAGTAATAAAAACTGAAGCAATACTCACATCCTGCAAAAAGTGAAGCCTTCGACTGATTTCCTCACTCACTTCAGTTTTTTTTATGTTCCTGACAATCGTACGCCGTCCTCATTCAGTACTGTTCGGTCAGACGAAGTGACCACCGGTAAAAAGTGCTAATCCACAAGAGTAATTTTGTGTTACTGCATTTTATATGTTGATTATGTTCAGACGCAAGGATATAAATATGTAAGACAATACAATTTACATCGTAGATAGTTATTTCTAGCGGCACTAATGGAGCAGCTTGTTAAAGGCTTGTGTTGCATTGGAAAATGCAGAAATACCGTGATCAAGTAATTTCACGCTAAACTGAGGGTTAGTACTTTCTTTCCATCGATTACTTCAAATGTAGGTCGGCAAAATATGGCACTACAGATTACGTCACTTGGTAGCTACCTTTTTTAAAAAAGTAGAATGTGTTCTTGCTATATGGTTATGTTTATTGCATTATCATGTTTTCGTATTTCTAAGGTAAACAAAGTCTTTAATCACCTCTACCAAATTCAGTGATCACTCAGCTGCACGTAAGACAGGTTTCAGTCTCTTTCACAATAAGACAGGCTGCTACAGCCTGACGCTGTTGCGTTTCCTATTAAGTAATCCAAAATACCCATCGCAGTTGAACCATTAAAAAAATTTAACCGCCTCCTTGGCCGAATGGCAGCCGGCACGGTAGCTCAGCGTTTTCGGTCAGGGGCTAGTCACCCTCTATAATAAAAAAGTAAAAAAAAACTGAGTAAAGTTTTCCTCTCTAGATGTTGAGAGACGCCTTGCAGCGTCCGCATAGAACCGATCTCCTCGAAGAAGAAAGACAACGAAGAAACAAATTGGGAGAAAAGAGCTAGCGTCGACGCTTTTCGTTAGGAAGGGACCCGAGTTCGATTCCCGGTACTTCCTCATTTTTTTTTTTTTCAGTGGTTGGGTAGTCCGGTACGCCAAATGATGGGCTGTTTGAATAAAGAGACAGCGGCATTATCATATTTAATCTGCTGACCGTGACGGCTGCAGGTATTGGCGACATAGTGATCACACGACCCACGATCAAAGGTCGGTCCTCGTACTGCCTTGTAGGCAGCAGTCGGCTAGTCGGAACAGGCCTAGGTCTAGTCTGTGAGTGGTGGTTACGTTTATTATATACTTCATGACCGATAGTTTGGTAACGGTACTGTTGCAGCTTTGTTAACAACAGTGAATGGTTTTGGTGTGCTTAGATGCTAAGCTTTAGGTCAGGTAGGACATTGTAGTGCGAGAGGAAACTAAACTTTGAAATTAGTACATTATATTCCAGTGTTGCTGCAGTGGTAACACCGGTTTCCATCAGATAACTGGAGTTAAGCGCTTTCGGACTAGGCCACCACTTGCATGGGTGACCGTTCGGGCCTACCGAGAGCTGTTGGCTAGTGGTGTGCATACTGCCCTTGTGAGGCCCATTGAGGAGCTACTTTACTGAGAAGAAGCGGCTCCGGTCACGAAAAGTGACTACGGCCGCGAGAGTGGTGTGCTGACTACCTGCCCCTCCATTTCCGCATCCACTGACACCTATTGGCTGAGGATTACTTGGCGATCGACCGGTACCGTTGGGCCTCCCGAAGTCTTTTCAGACCACCGTCTCCTCGTATAAAGTTGCGACAAAATATAAACACTCTTTGTACTTTTGCGGCGTTGTTAACATAACAGATAAACATCTTGTTAATCAAGCATACAGAGCACAATCATGACAACACAAAAAAATCAGAGAACACAAATCTAAAGATTCAAGCAAGTTTAAATTGTAGATAATGATGCAGGCGATTTCAGTTACTTTCGTTACATTCTAAGTATGTCCATTAAAACGTTGTTCTCTTACATAGTTTTGACAAAGGATAGTTGAAGATAACTACAGTTACCCTACGCCGACGAGTAGTGGTTGAGACAACTAGAAACAAACTTGGAAGGAACGTAGCTCGAATTCCCGCCAGGAAAACATAATTTAGGTTGCTGTGATTTCTCTTAATCACAGCGCAAGGTGAACTGAAGTCTTACATGTCAGGGTGGAAAGCAATGCCATTCTATTGTGTACATTGTGAATGGTTTTCGCATCTTGTCGTAAAATTAATTGCCGCTCATTGACGATGTCTTAACTTTGAAGAAAGATTCTTGTGAAGGTAAGAAGTTATTCATCGTCTGTCTCACCGCAGGTGTTTTTTTACTACCGAAAAGCGTCGCCCACCTCGAACCGATAAGACAGTTCGCAGTAATACAACTTCACGTCACGATTTTTCTGAGTCGTCACGCCGACGAGCAGACGGTCGATAAGGCCTTAGGTGGTCTGCACTTTGTCCGCAAAAAATGAATTAGCTTGTTGAACTGTGATAAGCTATAGAGACCTCCTCTGCGCATCTGGAGTGAGGAACACGATTCGGTGATGTACGTTTCATCGCGTTCGTTACTTGCGCATTTCTGTGAGGAAAATCTGGATATTATTTTACGTCACACCAGCCTTGTCCAAACGCATAAGTGTTTTGTAAGGTATACAAATGGCTCTGAGCACTGTGCGACTTAACTTCTGAGGTCATCAGTCGCCTAGAACTTAGAACTAATTAAACCTAACTAACCTAAGGACACCACACACATCCATGCCCGAGGCAGGATTCGAACCTGCGACCGTAGCGGTCACGTGGTTCCAGACTGAAGCGCCTTTAACCGCACGGCCACACCGGCCGGCAGAAGGTATACAACAAGACGCAAATATAGAGCTTAACAGCAATTAGTCAAAGGATTAGTAGAGGGGCTGCTTGAAACTTACAAAATTAATGGACGTGTTGTTGCAATTTTCTCATTTCCTTAATGTTTTATTGTGGAGTCAGTCTACGTTTGTGAGACATGTTTGCCGGTGTTCTAACGTCTCAGCTATTGCGTAATAGCTGTGATGGACTGCTGGTGAGATTGCTGAACATTTAGAGAATATACGAGAGCTCGGTTACAAGTTGATCCTTGTGAAAACAAGCTTTAGGACTCCCTCCTCCAGCTATACGTGTAGCGAATGTCCATGTCGTCCTTCAGCAAGACCTGGACTGATTTCCACTTCGTGTTCAAGCGTCTTACATGATAAACTAATGGGTCTTGCGGCAGGAGTTAATGAGTGGACTCGTGACCGTGAGAACAACACTGTCTCGAGCGGAAATCTCCGCTGTTTTCTTCCTTTGTGACAGACTGGTTGGAGCGCTTCCTGAAGGAAGGTCACGGCCATTCTCACAGGTGTATCTAATCGGAGCAAATATCTTTAGTTAGCACTAGCCAGATGCCGGACGGTAATGTGGCTACGCACTCCTCCTGCTCCAAAAGAGTTCTGGACAGCTGTTTTGTTGGAGCCAGCACCTCGGTACTTTCGGTGTAGTTTTATACGTTATTTTGAGATACATCTTGACTACGAGTGCGCGACATGCAATGAGTTGACTATTGGTTTATAATATGAAAAACTCGATTTGGATATTCATTAATTCAACCTGATAAAGGGCGTAATTATTAATATCCTTGATGGTTATTGTTGTATGAGCATTATGCCGCTGAGCGAGGTGGCGCAGAGGTTAGCACCCTGGACTCGCATTCTGGAGGACAGTTCAAACCCGCGACCGGCCATGCTGATTTAGATTTTTCGTGATTTGCCTAAATAGCTTCGGTCAAATGCCGGGATGGTTCCTTTTGAAAGGGCGCAGCCGACTTCCTTCCCTAATCTGATGGGTCCGATGACCTCACTGTTTGATCCCTCCCCCGGATCAACAACCACCACCACCACCACCACCACCACCACCACCACCATTATGCCGTCGGTCTAAGGTAAGCTTCACCGCCTAACATTTTTCGTCTCGTAATGTTGGAAACATCATTAGAGGCTATAGAGATGCAGTTAGTATTTTCAAACAAGTTTAGGTAGCAGAAGCATAGTTCGACCATAAAGCCCATACAACAAAAATCACCAACCATATAAATACCGACCATGAAATGAAATGCAGCAGTATTAATGTCTTAACAACGTACAGTCGACGTAAATGTTGAGTGTAGCCAACATATATCTCTTTGACGGTTTGTATCTCTGTGAAATGGCTGCACAGCCGAAATTGTGCAGTTGTGAAAAAGGCGAAATGAAAGAACATTTTTAATCCAAATAACGACTCCTAGTGGGGCAGATCCTCGTTTAGGAGAGTCCTGAATAAGGTTTTTCGTGGTTTTTCCTCAAGTATTTCAGAAAAGATAAAAAAACAAAGAAAATTACTACCTGTTCCTCCAGTTGTTATCAGAAAGATGCACATTCCGAAATTCTAAACCTAACGTAAGAATACGCTAGACGTTCGTTTTAGGTGGGGACGGAAAGTAATATCTTTTCACATTAAATTCAAACATAAATTAACAAGTATTTATTTTTTAATGAATGATGTAATCATTTTCGTTATCAACAATAATTTACCAACTACTTTGCAAACTTTTAAGGCCGGATCGATAAAAGTCAATTAGTTTTCGAGCAAAAATCTGGAGATGTCATTTTCGGCATCGTCCACATTTTGAAATTTTGTGCCGCTTATAAAATGCTGTGGTGATCGGAAAAAACGGAAATCCGATGGCGCGATATCGGTCAAGTATGGTGGGTGAGGCAGTACCTCCCGCCCCAGTTCATTAATTTTTTCCAGGATTCAGCTTGCTTAGAGCGTTCTTGCATTGTCGTGTTGCAGAATAGGGCTTTTCTGTTGACGATCGCTTGGCGCTTTTCAATTAAAGATTAATTTACTCGATCCATTTGATCACAGTAAATGTCTGTTTTCACAGTTTGTCCTAGTTTCAGCACATCAAAATGAACGACCGCCGGAACACTCCACCAAACACACAAAAGCGTCTTTTTGGGGCCTAAATCTGGCTTAATTGTTCTCCGTAGCGATTCATTCGGTGAGAACCACTGCGTTTTGGATTATCACAGAGAACCCATTTTTTATCTCCAGTGATCAAGCGGACAAAAATCTCTTCTGTATTGTGCCGCTGAAGCAATAAATTGATGGGCTGGATCACTTAGCCTTGTTTGTCTTTACGAGTCTCTTGGATGGTTGACTAATGTTATTTGCCTCCACTTCCACCTTTAACATGTCATTGCGTATAGTTATTGGTTATCCTGGTCGATGCGAGTCGGAAAAATCAAAATTAACCGATTGGAACTTCGCGAGCGTCTAATGCAATTCGATAAACATCGTGTATGTTTCCGACAGCGACTACGCTCGCGAAACTCCGAAAGCGTAAGAGACCGGATATGTACCTCTCCCGGTATCTGACTGGGAATTTTTACCGTAAACTGAAAAAAAAAGATTTATTTACGGATAAATAAGTTATTCTAACCTTAGCATGTCTTTGGCACGGCTCTGAAGTACACATTGAGACCGTAAATGACAAACGAATGTTGAATGTCGCAGAAACGACTTTGCTTTCCGGTTCCCCTAACATAATATTTCAATATGCCCTTATTGTATTTGGTATCGACTGAATAATAATTCTAGCCGTCGGCGTATTGGCATGTCACGTAGGATGTAGCAAATTACGTGAGAAAGCCTCAGTAGCTTGTGGTAGCCGGGAACATCCTTCTTTCATCAGCTTCCCAGAACACCTTGTCATATGAAAACTCACCGTTCACTTTCCTCCACCATGACAGTGCAGAGCTTTTCCGGATGATACTGTTCACTTGGTGTCGACGTTTCTGACACACGAGCGGGAATACTTCAAATGCAGCGCCTCGGAAGCTGGTATTTAATCCAGCCTCAGATGCCGCGCTCTTTTTTTTTTTTAAATCCACTTCATGTCGAATCGAGATTTATGCAGACTGCTGGTTTCAGCAAAGCTTAAAACAAAGGAACTTCATGGAAATCCCTGGTTCCCGTCGGGGATTGCGGCGGAAGGAGCAGCATGACTGAGCGACGTTACGCCAGGTTCTGTAAGTCAGCCTTCGCGGAACGGCAGCGTCATGTTGTGAGAGCACGTACCCAAACAGAATTCCGAGAAGAGACCGCTCGGAATCCTGGAAGTCGCAGTCGGAATGCTGCCGCCGATTGGTTTTGTGACTTTGTCGGCTTTTGCGTGTTCAGCCGAGACTTTTTTCGGGCGTCGCCTTCTTCAGCTGCTGCGAACTGTGCTCATTCGTACTCGCTGAGTGGACTCCAGTCCCACCGCTATTTATAACAGAGTTCGACTCCCGGTGCCCGCTGCGCCCTTTGATGGTAACTCGTTCTTGCTTAAATTGAAACCTCTGTCCAGATTTGTTTGTTTTTCTGACGTCTTTAGTTCGGGAAACGCTTCAATTAAACTACCCCAGAAACTTGGCATTGGCACCACAATACCGGCCTAAACGTACTTCATTTCGGCGAGAGCTTATTTGATTGGTTGTTTGAGTCGAGAATTCCTCTTATACGACTCCTGCACAACTCCTCGATTGTTCCAACAGTTTACCACATTCGCACAGAATGCGGTACACATCAGGACTTTGGAGATCTGTTTCGTCTTGAAAATTACAAAGAAGACTTTCTTTCATTAGATGCTATGTTTTCATATGAGACTACCCATTTTTCCAGAAATTGGGCCAATATTAGAAGATAAGTGATTCTTCGCTTCTCTTCTTTTCTTTCTCGGACTCAGCCTCTGTATTACATGTAAGTAACGCTTTTCCTTCTTGTTAAAGTAGCCTGTCATTACTAACTACGTTTTACGAACATTGACTGTCAAAAGTTCTCAGTTCACAATATTCTATGAACACCGACGAACAATGAACTGTTTGTAAATCTCTCCTCGCATATCTAACCAATTACAGTAAAGAAAATTCTTTACCTGTGTAGACAGAAATTAAGGCGAAAAAGTGCTGAACCGAACGATACGTCAGTTGCTTTTCATTCATCTTACAGTTTATATGGAAGGTTAGTTGAGCAGGAAAGCTAATCGAATTTAACTGATTTCAGGATCTTCTTTTCCACTTCTTCCAGTCTTTTACACAACCGGAATTCTCTCATCTCTCTCAAATCATCCAGCATCTGTGGTCTCTTTTTATACGATAGTGGTTACTTTGTTTCCCTCCAAAGACGCCAAAAATTTCTCAACAAGTGTCAAATTAAATAATTTTTTCCTCTGATGAATGTGTAAGGTTTTTGTCAAAGTAGATACACAGGAGTCGTTTATGCAACAATAATTAACTCTATTCTTTTGTAAAGAGCAGCTGTTAAGAGATGTAAAACCGAATTAGTGGCGGTGAAAGCTGTAAGATGTATAGACGTATAAAGAACAAGAGTAGTCTACTATCACACGCGAACAGTTTATCACTAACCTTAGCCATAGACGTCGACTTGAGAAAATGCAGTCGAAGACCCAAAGCAATGCGATAAATATCTACCCCTATTTGCTTCCACGGATACCAAACCGGATCCTAATAATTTACGGAAACAGAAAATAAGCGATTTGCAAATGTAGATAAATCAGTTTTTCAGAACGTGTACGTCATGATGTATTTAATAACTGAACATCTAGTGCTATGCTTAATACATGTAAGTGATCTCCGTTACGTAAATTAAGACTAAAAGATTTTCTTTTTGTCGTTAGAGGGGTAACACTCACTCGAAAAATCCGAAGTTAGTGAAGAGAGTGTCTACTGTAGCCTTGTTGGATGAAGCACCACAGAATTCATCTGAAGTAGTGAAAAACAGCTACAGAAAAGGCCAACTGCTCAATGCGGGCAGAGTGCGGAATTTTATGGGCGGGGTGGGCGTTCACATTGACGGCGCGATCTGGCAGCGGTGGCGGTGTCGGTGGCGGTGGGGGTCGCTATTTCAGAGCTACGCTACGCCCGGCCGTGACGTGGGCTCGCATTTTGGCGAGGTCGTGTGCGGCGGCGGTGTGCCCTGCGAAGAGGGCGCGGCGGGCTGCTTCCTTCGCTGGAGATGTGCGATTACGCACGTGCTGCCAGCCTATCAGCTGTTTGCACCGCGCCTTCAGTGTAGCTGCTCTGCAGATAATTTACTTTGAAAAATGACGAGTCATACCAAGATAATTTACTGCCTCAAGAAGACAGAGCGATGGAGTTAATATCGTCGCTCGGCCTAGCGAAGTATAAGGCTGGAAGAACAGCAGTGAATACTGGGTACGCTACTCCTGCAGTTTATCAGGGCGACTCTGATCAACGTTCTGTCCTCTGGAGAGAGGAATAATACTAAATGTAAAGATGCCCGCCCGGTTAGCCGAGCGGTCTAACGCACGGCTTTCCGGAGTGGGAAGGAGCGCCTGGTCCCCGGCACGAATCCGCCCGGCGGACTTGTGTCGAGGTCCGGTGAGCCGGCCAGTCTGTGGATGGTTTTTAGGCGGTTTTCCATCTGCCTCGGCGAATGCGGGCTGGTTCCCCTTATTCCGCCTCAGCTACACTATGTCGGCGAGTGCTGCGCAAACAATTTCTCCACGTACGCGTACACCACCATTACTCTACCACACAAACACAGGGGTTACACTCGTCTGGGGTGAGACGTTCCCTGGGGGGGGGGGGGGGGGTCCACTGGGGGCCGAACGGCACAATAACTCTGGGTTCGGTGTGGGGCGGCGGAGTGGTGAAGTGGACTGCGGTAGTCATCGTGGGGTTGTGGACCACTGCGGCTGCGGTGGGGACGGAGCCTCTCCGTCGTTTCTAGGTCCCCCGTTAACATACAATACAAATGTAAAGATTCTGCTTCATATTCCGTTTTATACGCTCAGTAGACAAATTGTTAGTCGCGCCATTATAGGGCCCTAAAAGCGCACTGATTTGTCGGCTCAGCGAGCGACCGTCCAATTTCGTGGCAGCCTAGTCACGTCTCGACATTTTGCACTCAGCGATTACAACGTCGCCCTGTTTTGCAGGTAGCGAATCGTTTATAGAAAGTTCATGGGGTTACGTTCGACGAGATGCCGCTTGGTTTTATACTGAAACAATGGGGATTTGCCTTGGCTCTCTGAGAGGTAACACGGCCAAAAATGCCGAAAGGAAATTACGGCAAGTGGCTGATGCAAAGAAATTGATTCACCGTCGCTCTCCTAGTTGCAGCGGTGGGAGCCGATGAATATCGTATTTACCTAAGAATGAATGAAAGATGCTTTTCGGAGCTACTGAACATCATCAAACAATTCTTAACGAAAAAGAATACGGTACGGTCATGAAAGAGGCTGTAAGTTGCGAGGAGAAGATCTCAGCTACATTACGGTTTGTAGCCACTGGCAAAAGTTACGAAGAAAACAACTTCAGTGCAATTGTATCCCCACAGCTGTTGCCTAAGATGATAGCAGAAACCTGCAACGCAATTTATAGTTGCTAAGAAAATATACCAAAGTACAACAAAATTTATAAAATAAAAGGTCTTCACTTAAACGTTATTAATTTTTTTGTGTATCTAGAACAAAACTTACAGTTCAACTATTTCATTTCCAATTAGAAGAAGAAAGACTACAAATGAACGTGGCGCTCGTAATCTCATAAATGCAACAAATAATGCATAAAATAAAGTATTTAGCAACTGTAAGAACTGTGGAGAAAGTCTTACCTTTGCTCTTCAAAGCAGGAGGTTTGGGTGTAGGCTGGAATTTTTTGAACACTGTTAACAATGAAGCGAGCATTTTTCATTAAAAAAGATCTATTGACTGTCTACGTTTTAGTTTTCTGGTTTTATTTTTTGATACGTATCGAAAATGAAATTTATATCTAATCTAATTGTACTTCAGGTTTTGGGTTTCATTTCTATTAAATATCGGAAATGAAACCTAAAACCCGAAATACAGAAGGTCGACGGTCTTTTTTTCGTAAAATATATACCTTTTACTTTTACTTTCTCTCTCTCTCTCTCTCTCTCTCTCTCTCTCTCTCTCTCTCTCTCTCTCTCTCTGTCTGTGTGTGTGTGTGTGTGTGTGTGTGTGTGTGTGTGTGTGTGTGTGTGTGTGTGTTTCTTGCAGCTGTATTGGTACACTCCTCAAACGACGTGTTACACAAGCAACTGCAGCCTATAAATTTCTCCTGAAACTGTCATTAAAGTTTTGTCCGACTCGTACTCTGTCATGTATGTTAGAACAGCGTTCAATCCCGCACGCAGTGGGAAAAGACGAACTTTTGTCGGACAGTTGTCACTAACGTGCTACAAACCGCGAAATTTATTGGGTAAAGTGGTGGGAGATCGGCTGTCGAGTGGTCGTACCCAACCGACAGCCCGACAAGAAACGTCGGTCAGTCAGCTATCCAAAACCCCTACACACATTTCATTTGTCGGTCGGTCAGTTGGAACGCGTGTAGAGCCCTTTAATGATCACACTGTTCGTTTTGGAGGACTGTTGACGGTGTACAACTTGAACCAGACGCTCATGTGACACTCCGTAGCTCGTAAGTCATGGCAGTAAGGGTGTGTGTGTGTGTGTGTGTGTGTGTGTGTGTGTGTGTGTGTGTGTGTGTGTGTGTCAGTCGGTTGTATGGAATCAGGACAGTAAGCTGGGTGGACGCAGACGTGGCAGAAGAGCAAGCATCGTGTTTGGACGCGCCCCTAACCACACCGTGAATGTAGCAGATTTGTTGGTGTGTCTACGCAGAGTATCAAACATGTACCACTCGCAATGGCAGTAAAAATATCCTAACCAACAGGGGCCGCAGAAGAGCGTCAAATATTTTCATTGACAACCGGTCTCAAACCCAGCATGAAATGCGCTGCAAATGAATGCAGGTCCATCTTAATGAGTTACCGAGCGAGCACTGCAGAGGCAACTGTACGCTATCATCATCGGACCGGGGTAGTTCGCAAAGGGCCATTGCTTATAGCTGTACGTACGGCTTCACTGAGTCAGACAGCACGGAAACTGGACAACAGCTGACTGTAAGTGTGTCGTGTGGATCAACGAGTCGTAATTTTCGCTCCTCAGATGCAAGGCGTCATATCCACCAACTGCCCAATAAAGCACTTAACGTGCCGTGTGTGGAGGGTGTAGTTTAAGTTAGAGATGACTCTGTGATACACTCTAAGACAAAAAAGACGACGGGGCACGAAGGAATTATCCGAATGGAACGGCCACTGGTAGACGTGATGTATAAGCACAGGCAAATCAAATGATTATATTTAAAAAAAATGGATGATTTGTTCAAGAGAAGGAACTTCACAAACTGAGCAAGTCAATAAAGTGTTGGTCTACTTCCGGCCCTTATCCAAGCATTTACTCGGGTTGGCATTGATTGACAGAAATGTTGGATGTTCTCCTAAGGGCTATCATGAGAAGCTCTGTTCAACTGACACGTTAGATCGTCAAAATCCCGATCAGGTTGGAGGGTCCTGCCCATAATACTCCAAACGTTCGCAGCTGGGGAGGGATCAGGCGGCTTGCTGGCCATGGTAGGGTTTGGAAGTAAGATGACAGCAATCAGGGATCACTCCTGGTTGTCGGGCCGTATTGCGAGCGAAAGTCAGGCTGGTATCCTACCGCTGCCTGGGGTGTCTCCAGACAAGTTCTCGGCTTGGAATCTCATCGAATGAAGAATAACTGTCTTCAGTGATAAGTTCCGCTTCGAACTGAGCCTTCTTGACCAGGGAATACGTGTCTGGAAACGTCCTGGAGAGCTGTGGGGTACCAACCTGATTCTTTCCCGCCATACGGCTTGACAGCCAGGACTCCTTTGGTTATCATCCGCGACCGCTTACAGGACAGCGGTACGTCGACGATATTCTACGTTCCGTTTTGCTGCCCTTCACGGCAAGCCATCCTGGTCTTACATTTCAGCAAGATAATGCCAGCCTCCACATGGCGAGACTTTATGCTGTTTGTTTTCGTCCTTGCTAAACTCTATCTTGGCCAGCAAGGTCACCAGATCTCTGCCCAATTGCAACGTTTGGAGCATTATGGGGAGGGTCCCATAACAATCTACGGATTTTGACGACGTAACGCGTCTGTTGCACAGAATTCGGCACGATGTACCTCAGGACGACATCCAACAGCTTTATCAATCAGTGCCAAGCTGAATAACTGCTTACATAAGGCCTAGAGGTGAACCAACGCTCAATTTGACTCGCTCAATTTGACTCGCTCAATTTGACTCGCTCAATTTGACTCGCTCAATTTGACTCGCTCAATTTGACTCGCTCAATTTGACTCGCTCAATTTGTGAAGGTCTTTCACTTAAATAAGTCAATCAATTTTTTTTTAAATTATAATTATTTGCTTGTCTGTGCATGTATATCACCTCTACCGATTTCCGTCCCATTCGGATAATTCCTTCGCGGTGAGTCTTCTTCCCCTTTTTCTTGTTTTAGCGTGCATTTTCGTTATGTTTTTCGTACCATGATTCGGCCCCCTCGTTCAGGTCAATGAATATGAACTAGGATCGTTATTTCAAGAGCCTTGGTGATGAAGTGTTACCCTCTCTTCTATATCTTCATATGGAGTGTGCGTTGGGTACATCCGGCTTCCAAGATGACAAAAGCCCTGGTACAGGGCTGCATGAATGGGTTTGACGAGCACTCAGGCGTCCCATCGCATATCCCTGCCTTGTTAAATCACGCCATCTTAATCTTTACTTGGAACAACAATCAACATAGTTGTAATTTGGTAGCTCTTCGTAATCTATTTGTCAATGAGTGCTTCAGCAGGGTATCGCATACCTGAAAAAAATTTGTGGGCTATGTACCTTGCCAATTTGAATTCATTGTCAAGGCAATAGGCGATGTTAGACGGTGTCAGCATTACGTCTCCTGGGAAGTGAGTAATTTTTCGTCTCTTGTGCTCATTTATTCTGAGTAGTTAAGAGCCGTGCAGGTATTATTTTTTGTTGTACAAGATTCCAACGTACCCGTCATCTAGAACATTCCCAGGATAGACCTTAATACGTTATTTGTGGTGTACTAGGATAATTTTTCGATCGCGATGTACCAACAGTAGGTAGTGACTACATTCTTAGTGGGAGAAATGGAGCATTGTTAGTCTTATCATTGTCTGTTTTTCTGTTCACCAGACAAGAGACTTACAAAACTCTTTCAGTTATTTTTGTGTGTAGATATCTACGTTCTATTGCCTGTTAATGTGTTGCATAATGCGTTCACTGAGAAATATGGTTTTAACACTGACAACATTCTTTGAGAAATATTCGGATCTGGTAATATACCAGTGTCAAACGTTTGTCGAGGAAACGCATCTGCTGTGTTCAGCAGAATTTTGTTGCTGACGACTTCACATCTAAGTGTGGTCCAGTTTCTTATCAACATGAAGTTATAGCGTAGTATTTTATCTGAAAGACATGGTTATTACACGTAGAGGGAATAATCTGATTTTGGGACATTTAAAAGTTCGTGAATGTTTAGAATTCTTCAGCTCACATTGTTACAGAGGACAGTTCAACTCGAAAATAAACATCGAAAGCAAAATAATTTCCTCTTAACAACTGTATAGTTCACAGACGAATATAATACACATTATTTCTTCATGAAAATGTTTTATGCGACTATAATGAAACTTTCCTTACACAACTTTCTTAACTAAAATGAAACTTGTCTGTAAGTGTATATGAAAGAAACTTGCTACATTCTAGTCTCTGCTCTGCCAGCGCTTATCAAAGTTCTCCTTCAAGGTCACACATTTCCCTCCAAGACGATTCTTGTAATTCCTGCCCCATTATGTTTCAGCCGTTTTACCCTTGTTTTAGGCGTTTCATGTGCGAACATTGTCAGTATTTATGTCTTTATTTCATCAATGCTTGGGTATTGGACAAATGAAAAATGTTGTACAGAGAGAGAACAATATTTTTTGTCATGAGATGCATTAAATAACTCTTTGTAACGCTGTATATGTCGGTGGCCATAAACTCTTGCGGAGGAAGCAAAACCACGTGGGAAACGATATACTTGGGGAAAACAGAAGTAAAGGAAAATAATACGGGTTCGGAATCTATATTTAACAGTCTCTCTGAATATTTGTTACTCAGTAGCTCTGTCCGTTCGTCTGTTCTCCGTGACTTCTTTATTTTCTGCTTCATTAGATGTGAATGCTTTCGCCAAAGATACGGCCAGTTCCTTTTCCATATCCTTGTCCTACTTATTAGTGCTACAACTTTGACACTTGGGATGACGACGCAAAGACTTAACACTCTTTTCCTTGTTCCTATACAAATAGTTGAGTGAGTGAGTGATTCGTGCACGTTGGGTGTGGGCGGTTTCAGAATTGTTCAGTTCTCGCAAGGTAATTATTATTTCTTTTTGGAAGAAATATGACAAACTTGCTGCAGTAAGCTACACCCCTCTCCACTGTTACATATGAAGTAAAAAATGAGATGTAGAAGGTGTGAATAGTTTGGTTACCAGTTAATGTGATGAAACGTCACCAGTATTCAGAACGCTTCCTTTCTGTAGCTCCAGGTTCCGTTCCCGACCGCCTGTCTGCATAGGACGTGACGTGGAGTTTCTTCACCGCCCGGAATTCTCTCGCGTCAAAGGTTTGCCGTCACAGTACACGCCACTGCTGTCGTGCTTGTTTTTCTCTGTCTAGAGGCAAACGGTGCGAGGCTCCCACTTCCTTCAGAGCCTTTGATGTTGAGTAACATGAGGATGTTCAGTCATCCGGTTGCGTGATGCTCGGTGCCAAACGGCTGTGGATGACCTGCGTGCGCCGGTAGCTGCTCACGCGAACATAAGGGTTCCCTGCACTTCCACTGAGTGGGGCGATAGTCTTCTGCGTGCCCCAACATTCACTAAGACTCGTAACGAAAAAATTAACCTTAAGAATCCAAACAGTGATCACTTTAGTCCGGCAATTAATGACAGCTTACGCTTAAGCCGAAAGTGCGGATGTTCTGAATCACACAACATACTGGGCAGCCTTACCAAACAAATTAAGACGCACTTACGGCCTTTTCTGAAATGTCATCACAGTTCTGTAAATTGAACTATCAATGTGACAAGTACCAAGTCGATTAACTGTCGCTGTTATTGATACTAAGTGGACGGTTGCTGTCAAGACGCACACTTACTGCTACCCGCCAGTAATTTTTTTTTTCCAAGATATGTTTTTTCGTTCGTGTTTCTTTTCTTTTCTCCTTACACTACAACAATGATGCCGTACCCAAATTTCTTTCCTCTCTTCCATCCACATTTTTGTCTTTATCATTTACAGCAAATGGTTCGGTTAACGTTTCCTGAATCTTGTGAATTAACAGTTGTAAGCCAAAGGCGGTCATGATGTCTTTTAAAATATACTGGAGTCGTTTCTCCAAAATATCACGCCAAAATTCTTACCTTATACCTACTGAGCTGGTTCTCAAACCGGGAAAGTCTCTCTCTCTCTCTCTCTCTCTCTCTCTCTCTCTCTGTGTGTGTGTGTGTGTGTGTGTGTGTGTGTGTGTGTGTGTGTGTGTGTTTATCGAAAAAAATAGTTCGTAATTCCATTGAACGTAAAACTTTGTTGTAAGTGCCCTCCAATTCATTTTTCAGAAACCTTAATCTGAATGTGGGTGATAAATGCTGATGTACGCCGATTTTAATTTTTTATTTATTTAGTTGTTCTTTATTTTTATCCTGGTCAAATTAGGGCCCTATTATCTTGGATCCAGACAGTTACTCCCCTGAATTCAAGTTATTTTATGAACTTTTGATGTTTATATCCATGGATCATCGATTTTAGTTCTCTGCTGATAAATCCTGTGGCTCTGTAGTTATCTTAGACAAAAATATTGAAATACGCGCTTTGATCCTCCGCTGTTCCAAATATTCCTCTGCTTTTTAATACTTGTTTCATCTATAGAATAACCCTGTGTTAAGTAAAATTTTACGCTACACCACAGCTTACACTCCATTTTAATCTGTTAAATTCATTGTACTGCCTGCTAAACTGTCTCTTTTTGTCAATGAATGGCAAAGGCATATATCGCACGAAATAGGACTAAGCGGGAAAAAATACATAGTTTTTAAAACTACTTTAGGATTATGACTGTTTCATTTACTAAAAAAATCTCGTGAGTTGCAGGAAATCTTAATATTTTTATTATTCCATTTTATGAGGGCGTTTCGAAAATTAACGCTTCCGAATTTTTGATGTGAAAACTCTTAATGCTGTCTTAAATTGAAAAGTTGTTAAGATTCTACATCCTTATTCCTCATGTGTACATATTTGCAGCCCTCTGACGCTATAGGGCTCCGAACTGTTGCGTATAACGTGGCTTTGTGTAACTTAACTACATCGGTGAGTGAGAAACAGCGTGCAGTAATCAAGTTTCGAATTTGAAGAGTTCGTCCACACAAGGACATCCTCTTCTTCAGCATAACTATGCCAGACCACGCACGAACTCTGCGACATCTGCAGCAATCTGACGCTTGGGTTCACTGTCGTCGATAATCCTCCATACAGTCTCGAATGGCACCGTCCGAGTTCCTTCGAGGACGTCACTTTGATAGTGATGAAGCCGTGCAAACAGAGGTGAGGTTGTGGCTCGGTCAACAAAAGTCAAACCTTCTACAGTGGCGGTATCAATAAACTGGTCTCTCGTTGGGAGAAATGTGTTCCTCGCCAGGGTGACTACGTTGAGAAACAAATATGTAGACAGGTAGAATAAAGATGAGGAACGTTAATAAAGTTTGTTTTATTTAAAAAGGTTTGAGTTTTCATATACATTCGGATGTGTTAATTTTCAGCACGCCCTCATACTTACTTGCTCGTCAAGCTCAATTTCTTTATGCTTTAGACCTAAAGGTCGTAAGTCATAAACAGTTTCGAAAGCTGGTATTGCATCAGTTTCCACATAAGCTTTAGATAAGTGAACGAGCCTTGAGCGCATAGCTGTTACCTCTTACTACTCAAACGGTAATTTATATTACTGTTTCCATATTTCTAGTCCCATTAGAACATTCGGTTGTAGCAGGCGCTTCTCTTACTTTAAAGCTTCTGCGTCTAGCGCTTTGCGTTGACGCGAGCACTCCTAAATAAAATTACGTCTGCAGCTTAAATTCTTGCGCATATTCCGCTTTCGTTTCTTCTTAGTTCTCCAATTTAGCTTTCATCAATTCAAACGAAAAGTATTCCCAGAGGCGTTGAAGAGTTGTACGTAAATATAAAGCGTTTGGTCTTCAGTAGCGCATTTCTAATAAAATTAAGTTTGTCCAACAGACTGACATGTATGCCCTGTTGACATATCAAATGTCCTCTTTCTTCCTCTTGCAGCACGCACGAAGATTGCTGGGCTGTGGAGCGCTGATTGTCTATTTGATGGTGGGTAGCGTTTCTCGGGAAGAACGACGACGCGAAAAGCACTGAGTGTGGAATGGGCACTGATTCCCCGATTCGGAGAACGGATTGCCGCTATAAGACAGTCAGCGTCATAATGGGTTTCTGTTGTGAAGTTTCCTTTAACTTCCTCGCACACTACTTTAACTGCTTTAAAAGTATGTAGGAGAAGTTGTTCTCTGTTGCACGTGTTGACGTCCACTGTTGCTACATATTTTTGGCGGGAGGAGTCAAAGTTTCGCAGTTACTCTATTGCTGTTTTGGCAGAGAAGCCAAATTATTGGTTCAGTTCGACATCTGCGTAACTTTGTTGTTTATAGTTGCACTCTTTAGCGGGATCATCAACTCTAAAGGTGTAGCCACTACGTAGAGATATATGTAGACTTGATCGTCCCACCGTCTTATAAGATTCTAAGTGATATAGTATACAATGTAAAGACTTGAGAGGAGCAGAAAAAGGGCATAAGAACTATTCCTTTAAGAGAACGTGAGAAATGTTCAACATGGGTGTACACACGGTAGATTAATGACCCTAATGACTTCGCATAAACTGAAAGCCATAGCTTTGAGAAAACTCTCTCTAGCTTGTTAAACTTGTGGACTGAATTAGCGTACTTTCAGATTCGTCCACACCCTTGCCAAGTAACTTAAGGATCGACCGAAGCACCCGTACCCTTTGTCAGCATGTCGTAAACAACGGAAACCTCGCAGTATTTGAACAAACATAGAGAGGATGCTCGTATGGGAGATTTAATGTTGGTAAACAGAGTGCTAGCTGTTTCTTTTGCAGAGCAAGGAAAGGCTTCTGTCGTTTCAGCGTCATCTGCCATAACTGGTGCAATGAAGATGATGTTAATGCCGTTCATCGTGGCCTCTTGTCCTCGTCCTGAACGAGACGTCCACTATTCACTATTAGTAATTTCACCATTCATTCCTTGGACTCGATTGCTACGAACGTTTTTTTCATTTTTTTTTTTTTTGGCGATGTTACTCAAATAGAGCAATGCACTGAAGAGTACAGTACCCTTCACTGAATTGTCTGGGCTCTAGAGCCAAAAACAAACGCGGAAGAGTTCTCCACATGAGTTGAAGAAACGCGAGAAAAAAGAAAAATACCGTCGCTCGATGTCGGAGTGAATGATCGTCACAGAGGGAAGTGTCGAAGTCCAGAACGGTCTTCTATTGTTTCCCGGGCATGTGACGACCACAGTTGGCTAGTGTCGGCAATCACCGCTTTCTCTCCGCTCGGGGCCGCTATTGTCTCCGTTGTCCGCCCCAACAGTCTACCTTATTCAGATCAGATAGCGTGTACAATGCAGGTAAACACTTTCAATTTTCATTGTAAGATTACGACTAGGCTCTGATACCAATAAAAGTAGCTTTGCCTCTCCAGTGTGTCAGCATTACATTTTAAAAACTGTTCTTGCATTTGTGGAACGCGGCTATAGCGCTCAGTCGTGTAAAAGAGCTATTTGCTTTCGTGTCCAACTTGCTGCAGTTTTGGGTTGCGTGCAAATATATATATCCAACAAGCGTTAAGTTCACTAATTCCTTTGCATATTTACTACAACGCGAATCAGAGAAATTGTCTACAAGAATTTAATAACAAACCTTAGACTGTCACGCAGTTGTTGCATATTTACTACGTACTAGGATAACATACATGTCATTAATTTTCACTTACCTGTGCAATAAATTAAATTCTGCCCCAACCTGCGTAAAAAATTAAAACCTGTCAGGGCTTGTACTTCTGATGAACGAAGTGCCCATCATAGTTAGTCTAAATGTAGAGTTTTCTACTGTTAACTGCAAAGTTTTTCGTGGAAGTAAGTCATTAGACGCAGCAAGTATCCAAATGAAACTAGGCCATGGAAAACATCGAACGTTAAGTTAGTAAAGGGATGATTTATCCTTCCGTGGTAGAGAGATTCTGGGACACAACTGGAAACACATTCGTATGGCAGGAAATTGATTCTGAACGCCATTACACCCGAGTGACAGCGCACTGTACAGCGCCTGTGCATTAGCCTTAGGCAATCATATAAAACAACCGCGAGGTCGATCTGCAGGTACGTTCCAGTTTCACAGACCCCAATATTACGGATTCCAAGGTTCGTATGCGCACGGGTTTTCGGTCGCGTACCCCATTACTGTAATGCAGCTGATTCAGAAAGAAGGTATTTAGTTAACTATATTAATGCAATTTCCTGTTGACTTCGTTAATGATTTTACTGTTGATGGTAGTTACAGTGAGGTAACAGCATGTTTCATTTTACATTTTGACGTGACAGTAAGAACGATACCGTACCTGTTGAAGTAAGCAATTTTATGACACCTAATGATAACCGGAATATCGAAAGTGGTTCTAAATAAAAGTTTATTTCATTAGCAGTTCTTGGTGATATTTAAATGTGGTTTTATTAAAAATAAGGGTTTTTGGAACGTTAGAGAAGCGTAACGCTAAGTTCTGGTATCTAGTATTCACCAATGACCTGCCGCAGCTAAACACCTCACAATCGATGAAACGTAGGTCTGTCGACGGCTATCAATAAAAGATCTTTTCCTGAAGTTTAACATGTACATGCTCATTTAAAAAATACGTAAGATAACACCAGAAGAGGAAAAATCTCAATACACAAAGTGATTTCATAGTTTATACATTTCCCGACCAGGATATGATTCTCGATGTAAAAAAAAAAAAAAAAAAAAAGAAAAAAAAAAGAAAAAGACTTAATGTCATATTGTGTGAGGTTTCCTTTGCTGAGTCTTTTAGAGTAATAGCTTTTGGTAATCTGGAGTATCATACAGAGCTCAGAAACAGTCTCAGACGCTGTACCGCAAAAGTGGTTGGAGAAATGCTCTATTAGATATCAGAGATGCAGCAGCACACACAAATGTTGACGGCTATTTACGTTGTAATTTCGGCCTTCGGACTCCAACACATGGGATAATAGAGGGCCAGGAACAAAAATAAAAGAAGAGAGCAAAATAAATGCCACATCAGCCAGCAATTAATGACAACATAGTACTGTGAGCCCTGACTACTGATCTATGTATAGGCCTTGGATCAGCAATACTGGCGCTCTCTCTGAACTTAAGTGTGCTTTCCTATAAAGATAGTTCCATAGTGGAGGTGTTGTCGACAATATTTATTCGTCAGAAGTGTAGTTCCCAACAATAGTTGACGATGCGCGAGGAAATTTCTGCTTGCTGATCCGTGCGAAATTAAAAAAAAAAAAGAAAGAAAGATCTTGGGGAAGAATAGAAAAAAATTATTTCAAACGCATTTTGCCTTACTCATGTGGACAAACAGATGCCACAACAAGCGCGTGAATATCAATTAAAGTGTTAATTTCCGTGAGAATAGGAAATGAAATACTCAAAGGCTCAGAGCGTCTAAAATAATTTAATGGATTCAACAGATCTCGCTTCAGTCTTTTGTCTGCGTTCACTGGAACGAGTAGAAAATTGCGTCTGTCTTTCGCAATGTAGAAGGCTGTACGAAACGTAACATATCAATTTAATATGAGACGAGTACGTCGAACGAAAGTCAAGTAGGATACATCGAATTCGGCTCTACTGGCAGGAGACGTTTCGGTTCAGAAATAGCTTGTTAAACGATGGGTGTAGATGAAAGCAATTTAAGACAGATGGGGAGCTGTTAACATCGGAGAGTATTACCTATAGTACTGCAAAATAAGCGTTTGATGTCTCGCAAAGTGCCTGGTTTCTACTCCACGACTTAAATCATATGACGCGCAAAATTTTGCTTTTCCACCACTTCTGTGCTGTGACGTTCGTGATCTCTACTGCCTGAAGTTGAGACCGTGGTTGGAATCCTACCTCGCATCTTTTATTTCTTTCTTAGAGTATTTACGTTTTCCCAACGCTTCCCAGACCTGTTGTATGGGTGAAAAGTCAGGGAACTGGGTAGGGTAGTCGAGGATCTACACACTCTTGAAGGCGTTTGCGTTGTGAACTACGTTGTGGGTTCCTGCATTATCTTCTATAATATGTGATCTGACGCCCTAGTCATGAAGGGTATAACAACAGGGTTTACGATTCAGGGATTCACCCTCTCGTCTACGTTAACAAATCGTTCTTGTCGTGTTAACCAGTAGCTCCCCACACCATGATTACGGAGTTGGAGAGAGATTGATCTCAATAGCTGCTGCTACCTGTATCCTCACACCAGGTCGTCTACAGACACTTTGGCATCCCATTTGACCGCCTCTACATCTCAACACAGTTTCCAGTTATATCTTCAGGACGGTTGTTACTGACACTCTGCCTGTGACCCGTGCCCGGGGCTCAGCCACTACCATCCGTCAGAGCAAGTCGAATAGTCCAATCTTTCCGTAGTGTAGTGCTCCCGGAAGGACCCGCGTCTACTATTCTTGCCACTCTGTCGTCCTGAGTCCATCTCTCCACCACTCGCCTCGATGTCATTGCACTACAGCCAACTGTCACTGTAATCTGTCGGTACAACCCTCCCGTGTCCCTCATACCAATGATTCCATCTTTTTCAAACAACGAAAGATGGTGCTTTGGGGACCTGAAGAGAGCTAAACGTTAGGCACACCCAATTATCGCCATGTACCTAAGCCATTCTTCACCTGACGTTTTTGGACTGAAAAAAACTGGAAATATTCTCGAATAAAGATCAAATTGTAACCACCATATCCCATAGGCATGGAACTGCCTGAGTTTTGGTAGGATTCGATCAAGGTGATCATGATGTAAAACTGTTAATTTCCATAGATGTATATTATTCTTATTACTGGCTTCCAGTAATATTTAACAATGTCTAGCTGCGTGTTACTTGTTTTTGTACAAGTGACACATTAATAACAACTATCCCGCAGTCGGCACCTATTTCCTAGAGGGGTGTCGTAGTTTTCTGTGCGGGGCTAATGCCGGAACGCGCGACCCGCGGTACAGTGGTAGCCACTGTACGTGGGCGGAAGGACTATCGACTAAACGTCGCGTGCGGTGGGGTCGTCACGCCTCTATAGGCAGTACAACTACAAGGAAGCCATTGCCTTCCTCCACGATCCACCACACAGCAGAGAGCGCTTCTTTGTCGCTAGCTTCTCATTTCCTCTGCTACTCACGTATGAATGCCCCGATGTACAAGGAGAACATGATGTCTCTAAGCTGTTAGTAGTACTGGATGGTGCTTTTTTCTATTTTTCTGTTTATCTGTGGCTTTGGGCAGCAAAGACCATACAGCCAACAGTAGTCACAGAAGTGCCATGTTGTCAATTTCCACTGTATTGCAATGTCCACTGTAGAACAATAAACAGAATTCGAAGTATAGACATAAGAAGGTGAAGCACAAAAGTAAACTTGTTATACAAGTTAAAAACACCAAATTACGATCCAGGATTCGAACCGTACCGTTTTCAGAGGAAAGTGACATCGATAGCAACTTACAACTAAAAGCTGGACAACAGTGTCGTTTACAAAGATATGTTCTTAATGCAAATTAAAAACACAAACAGAAGTCTCCGTTTCCGAACGGAAGGACAACATTCACACGACTTATACGCCATAGCTGGATTCCGGCGTCTTTTAAATAGTTGGCGAGCAAAAATACCTATACATATCCAATGGGGGAAGCAAAGCAGTTACGCTCGCAGGCGGAGGGCAGCCTCTGGCAACTAATTTTTTGTACAAGACAGAGTGTGCGGCCGAATATTTCCTACACGCCCATATAATGTAGTTCAGATCCGCTACTGCCGTTTTGCTGATAATAAGGGATTGGTGTTAGGCGGAACTGTCCTTCCATAATGCTTCTCTTAGCGCGGTGGGCAGCGGTTTCATTATGGAGAATGTCTTAATGCCGTTTTGTCCAAAAAAAGCGGACGTCAATGCCCAATGTTCGAGCATCTATTATGGCATCCAAGATATACTGCTAGTATGTTTATCAAACATCGGATGCTTCAGTTTCTGTAGGGACTTGTTCTTTATCTGACTGGAAACTAGTCACGAGTTTAGCTTTCACAGTTAACGGTTTCAGGTGTGATCGACAGCTGCCTTCAGATCGGTGTTCCAGCATAAGAAGTCTCATAACACCGAGGAGCATGCGCCTATTAACATTTTAACAGAAACGGTGTTCTTCAAAACGACAGTGGTATTTCTCTAATTTAGAAAGACTGGAAACTGCACAATTATTACAAAATACTGACCTTTCATTTCACTTTTTCGTGGGAGGACTTGTTTTATCTGACTTAGAGTTGGCGTCCATTTGGAAAAAGATGTCCTAAAAAGTCTAGTGTTTTCGATAGGTATTTAGGCCTGCGCAATTATAATATTTTCCCTTTAGACAGTTGCAAAGTAGGTAAAAAAGAAAAATATCTTAAACTACTTTTGTTATCCAGATTTCCATGTAAAGGTCGATGTACTGCAACGTTTTTATGATTACTTTTGTAAGCACCTTGCATAACACGTTTAGCGTACTGAAAGGACGCTATCACGCGTTTGGCTGAGGTGCTTCTTAAGGGTTGCGATAAAACAGAAATCTTGTCCTGTGTCACGAGACACATTATCAGGTTTTCGGAACAGACCGTGGATAGACATTAGAGATGACCAATGTAGGGGCCCCAAAATTTTACTTCAGCGCATGCGAACTTTGGCGTGGGAAGTTCGCGTACTAAGACACTGGGACAAGCCGGCATGGTGATTTTGATACCAGGTACCATTTTAGCCTGGGTATCAGAGACGAAAATTCCAAGGTATATGTACCCAGAAAGTGAGAGATAGAGCTCAGCATCTTCCGGTTATTCGCTGTCTAGGTGTATTTTAAGTAGAATATACGTAATTCATCTACCGATAGGATCACTTATGCGACATGTTTCTTAGGAACTACTGTGATACAATTTACTACTTAGAAATCGTCACCGACGCTGATTTAGTTTGAATTTGTACAACGATAAGATCTGTTGTCTTCCTGAATTAGTGCTAGCTGTCGAAACGCTGTGGATAAAGGCGAGTGATTAGTTTCTTTGAATAAAGGAGATTCTCTAGCATCATTTCCATAATTGAGTTCTTAGGGTCCTTAAAATTTTTTAAAACTTGACGAAAATTCGGAAAAAATAATGATAAATAACTACCTACAGATAAGTGATTCACACATTTTTTACCAGTAAATTACCTTTCAGTCTGTTTGTATCGATATGGCAGATACAGTTCAGCGGTGTATCGTGAATATCATATGCCAGGATTTTCAAAAAATAACACAATGCATGAACAGAAGGTCTGTGATTTATTAGTTTCGTTGAGAAAGTTTACATGACTACTTCTCTCCTCGCTTGTGAGTCATGGAGATGTAAATTAGCTCTCAAAAAGGGCGCTGCTGTCACTTACAATGGCATTATCTAAGGAGCTGTCAAATGAAAACGAGACAGATGGCAAAAAGCAAGTAGAAGCTTGGTACAGTCATGGTTCCGCAGACAACCGCAAACATTTTTCTATGGAGGCCTTTACTGTTTCGTCTCGCAGTAGGATAAATGTATTAATAGTTACGGCGATTACTTTTGAAATAATAAATGGCTGAACTTAGTTTCCCGTCTGTCTTGTTTTCATTTGACTGCCCCTACTGTCACTACTTTCAGGTCTCTCTAAGCTATATTTAATGCAACTAATCATGATTACGTGTGGCTTTATTGAGTTGTTGCGGTGGCAAGAAATTACTTCACTGAAATAAATAACCAGTTATTCATCATGTCCAATTATTGTAATCACCGGTTGTCTGTATCAGATAGTTATTTTCATAACCGCCAGTACCTCACGCCTTTAATTTCCGTAAGCGCGTACTTAGGTGTCACGGTATCTGAAAAATCGGTATGTAGTATGAACGTACTGTCAGTGTGTATTCATAGTTGCATGCAAATAAATAGGCTTTTTGTCATCTGTGGGAACAACTTTTCTTATTGTGGAGCTAATAACACTAGAACATACGACTCAAGGAATTAACCTCCAATATTACAGAGAGATAAAATACTAAGTGAATCGATTGACGGTTATTTTGAAGTTACACAGCTTTAAGACTTAAAACAACTTATTTGGGTTGTCCAAACGTTTGCAGAAAGCAAGAGGATATTGGAGGCTACTCCTGTTGACCTGTTAACTCAACTTACGTTCGTAGTAAGATCATAAAAATGTTATTTCATTGGGAAAAAGATGCTTAATATTTAATTGTGGGTGTTGTCAATATCTTGTTTGATGGTTACTGGTAGCTTAATAATGGTTCCTGGGATAGAGGGCAGGGCACTGTTCTTAGTCCATTAAATTAAAAAAAGCGGCAAAAGCACTTTTTAAAACATAAAACTTTTAATACATCAGCGACGGCTTTCTTCAAATCACCAGTGTTGAACAGATAGTCATTTCAGCTCATGACATTGTTCAGCAGACATTCCTGCTATTTTTTACTAAACGCAGTAATAATTATGGTGACATAGCGAATTCTTCTTCTCCTCTGTACAGTCTTGAATAGTTTGTCTCCACACTGAGTCAGTCATATCGTTGTTATTCTTTAATCAACATCCGTTGGAAACGCTGCAGCCAGTTATTGTTTTGTTAGGGGAGAAATACAACGGAATGCTTGACCAGCATTGAAACAGTATCTTTCGAGCTTTCGTACTAATGCAACCGTTCCGCCCGAGTCTAAACAGAAACAACTTTAGCGAGATTGCGAGAGAGCTTGGCTGTTGTTTATCTGGTAACTGCAGAGCAGAAGAGAAACAGGGTTTTAATGCAGGCGCGACCGTAAATCCAGATTGTTTACTCGATGCCAGCAGGGTGCAGCTCGGTGCGGTCCATGTACATCTCCAGTGCAGGAGTTCCCAAACTTTTCCTCTGGCGGAACACTTTAAGACTGCTGCTACTTCGATGAAACACCCTGTTTATTTGGAAGGTTAATAAAATTAAATCATTTTAAAGAATAATAAAAACTTGTTTTATTCAGTGATTGCTCCAATTTTTATATCATAACTAATAACACAGAGATCATAATAAAATTTAAAAAACCGCCATGTTACAGTGTTTCGCGGAGCACTTATTCACTTCCGTGGAACACGGTTTAAAACCATGCACCAGAGTGCTCAGCGGTAACTAAGACTTGTACAGTACAACTTAGCCGGCCGGTGTGGCCGTGCGGTTGTAGGCGCTTCAGTCTGGAACTGCGTGACCGCTACGGTCGCAGGTTCGAATCCTGCCTCGGGCATGGATGTGTGTGATGTCCTTAGGTTAGTTAGGTTTAAGTAGTTCCAAGTTCTAGGGGACTGATGATCACAGCTGTTAAGTCCCATAGTGCTCAGAGCCATTTGAGCCAGTACAACTTACACAATAGGTTTTGTTTCTAAGTTGCTGGACTTTTGATCAGGGACATCGAGCCGCTATTGGTCCTAGGTTTATCAAAAATAAATTTTCCACTTTTAATAGTGATAGGACGTTGCAGTTACGTCTTTTGTGGTTCTTATTTAATACGCATATATATAATATTCCAGACCTGTTTTCTGTGTACCCTCCCCAGATGGCCCCATCGAAATTATTTGCAAAGCATGTTGCTGGCCTTACTGGTGACGTAAGCCACTAACGAAATGTAATGGACCTGGACGTGGCAAGAATGATAGTTCGTATTAATCGATGGGACCACTGGGGGAGGGTACACACGAAAAAAGTTTGGAACCCAACAGATGCAATGCTGCGGAACGATTCGCGTTCAGGAAGTGCAGAAGGCTTCTTTGAAAGCTGACCGCTGAAAAAGATTATATTTCCATGTATTCGTATTACGTAACTGCAAACGTTTTGTTGAAGACCCACTGTAATAACTGTATGACGCTTGAGTAGGTTTTTTTTTGTTTATGACAATGGAAAAAGGAGCGAAGGAAAAAGCAGCCAATAATTTATATATAAATAGACGTTAAAGATTGGCAATCTACAACACTGTAATCACCTGTAAGGTAACTGCCTCTGTCAGCAAATAGCAATACTGCTGTGCAATTGGTGCAGTGCATAGCGCCAGACACATCACCACGCAGACTAGCTTTGTAGTAAATAAAAACAAATAAGCCTCGACCCAGAATCTAACCTTCGACCTCCTGCATGCTAACCCAAAACGCATCCACTGCACCAACTGCACTGCAGTATTGCTATTTGCCGACTGAGATAGTTACATTACAAGTGATTACAGTGTTGTAGATTGCTAATCTTTAACATCCATTTATATATAAATTATTGGCTGCTTTTTCATACACAAAAAACCCTACTCAAGCGTTATCAAACAATGTCTAGAGCTGTCATCATTTTATTCAATTCGTACTCGTATGTCAGTTGTTGTAACGGCTGCTACCATACTTCACAATTTATGCTTTTGGTAATTAGTGTTTGTGGAGCACTGTTTCAAGGCTGAAGCATTGGACAGAATTGTAGCCTACTAGAATTTCTGAATAGCTGTGTTTATTCAGCTATCTCCATTCAGATAAAGTGTTCTAACACTCCACCCATCACTTGGCTGGTTTTCGCGTGTGTTCACCCCAACTAATTGACTAACAGATCAACAGAGAGTGCAAAACTGCCGCAATCGGATAATGCAAAAAAGTAATATGGCCCTGTGACTCCTGACTGAACTGCAGTGGCAGTGTTGACATTAATTTATTCAGAATTGATTGCTTTTAATTAAAAAGGGGTGCACATTGATGTTATATTCAGCTATTGAACACCAGATGCAAATGTTGAACATAAAATTAATTAAGAAAGTGACTTGGGATTTCAACTACTTGATTGAAAACAGATGCAGTCGATTAGCACAAATTTATTTTAACTCCCGACCTTCAATCATCACATTACAAGACTCTCCTATCAGGCAGTGGTAATAAATTGCGTTTGCGTGGAGTAAAGCGCGATAACTCAAAAATAATTCCTATCGACTGACCCAGGCGTAATGCGAAGTGCGAGAAGAATTCTACAATACACGGCCCATGAAACCCTCGTGGAAACTTTGCCGACGTGATCCAACAAATTAATCAGTGGCTGGAGAGGGCGCAATATCACCGAATACAGTGTGGCGGAGCGTCGTCGTTGTGCAGACGTCGGCCGACCTCGTGGTGCTGCAAGGCTGCGCTCGTCTATTCACTGCTAGCTATCTTGCTCAGTATATAGCTGAACCAAAAATTCCTGTCTCCAAGCTCAATCGTTCCATTTGCTAGGTCCTAAACTGCAGAGATGCTCACTCTTTCCCAGGCAAGCTGAGTAAAGAATGCCACGTCCGCACTCTAGGCAAGCTGGGAACGGAAGACCTCTATGGAGACTTCTCACAGTCCGCTCTTCGCCTTGGTTTCCCCTCCAGCAAAATCACTTAACGCCAATTGCAGCGCAAGTCGCGTTAATTATGCGTCGCTTCCCAGTGCCGACCAATGCCTGCTCTGGGAAGTGAACAAATTCCCCCAAAATTTCCCTGCCTCTCAACTTCTGTTATTTAGCTCCTCCCAGGCCACCCATCAAGGTTAGTGTCTGCACAAACACCAATTTTACCGGAATTCTGACTCCCAGGAGAGTACTTCAGATTCCTCGGTCCTACGTTCTCATCGGAGGCCGGCATATTTCATTCTGTCGCTCTACACTTGATTTACTTCAGACTCTGTGGGCCGTGAATTCAGTGTGAAGTTGCTATAGTCACAAACACACATATTTTGACCTCTGTTGACTGCTCCACCGTAGCTTTGCGCGGCTTTGTCGTATGTTTCCCTGAAAACAGGACGACGGACGTTTATCAACAGGCGTACAAGTTCTCCGTCTGCTTCCCGGTACACCAGCATGAGGTCGGGGTCAACCACCCATGCTGTCACTCATCTTAAGGCGACTGGAGGCCGCGCCGTGTTACTGCTTTCTCAGAGCTTGAGCCGCCCTAAGCTGCCTATTGTCGCTTCCCTTCGCCGTTCCCCAGCCGGCCACGGTCAACTCTAAATACTTCCCTGGGGTAAACTAGCGTCCAGTACATCGACTCGTTTTCACAAAGTTTTCATGTCGTGTGAATTACTTCAAAACCATCACCCGACATTAATTATTCCAATACGCCCATACTATACCCTCTACAAGATGCATTGTGCCTTGTCAGTCATTTTGTTCAGCCCTACTGTTCGCTCAACATGAGTTAGGTGATATTTAATGACTTCATGTAAGGGGCATAGTTCTTGCCCTCTTACAGTGTAAATAGTGAAAAGCAAATAAAATATTCGAAGATATGTGGCAGCTGCAATTGGAAGTAGAGCGCCACAGTACGATGTTGTGAGATATCTCAGTATGATTACACAATTGGCGACAAATCACTGGAAACAATTACTGCCGTAAAATACGTAGTGGTAACCATCCGGACTGACCTAAAACGGAAGGACTCCATAAAACAAATGATGAAGAAAGCAATGTCAGATTTAGATTTAGTGGAAGAATCTTAAGTAAAATGTAATTTGCCCACTAAATTGGATTAATAAGAGGTAGCGAAAATTCAACGAAGAATGGTGTGTTTCGTTTTGGGATCGCTTAGTCAAAACGAGAGCGCTACAAGAGAGGCGTTTTGTGTCACGGAGAGGTGCACTACTGACATTCCGGGAGATTACGTCCAAGAAAAGTGTAGAGTATGTTACTTTCTCTCCAATACGTCTCGCGAAAGGACTGCATCGATGGAAAGAGAAATTGGAGCAGCTTTACACTCATTCTTCCCACCAATCGTGAAATCGAACAGGAAAGGGAAGAGAAGATAGCGGAACACGAAGTACCCTCCGCCACACACCACAGGGCAGCTTCCGTGAGTAGATGTAGATATTGTGAAATGCACTTTCGGATTACAAATATTTTGGTTCTGCTGCTCATGAAGTAGGAGAGGGAGAAACGTGAATTTCGTAATGCACAGGCATTTGAATAACGTATTTCGTGTTGTATTTTTCAGAGTCCTCCTTTGTGTTCAAACTACTCTTACCACCTTTGCTTTTAGTTTATCATTCGCCTGAAAAGCGTCATACAAAGGATGGACAAACATAACATAAAAAGAAATTGGAAGTACGTGCCACAGGAAGTATAAAGTTGAAATATGTTCCATTGCAAGCAAAGAGCAACATAAAGACTTAAGGGCATACACAGGGTTGTCAGAAAGAGTCTGAAAAGCTAGTAAGGATGATGCAGGGTACTGAGAAACTGTTTTTAAGAAAAAAATGATACGTCTTTCCGTTTCCTATTTAATTAGCACTGAAGTTCGCCAATCGGATAGTAAGACGCGCACATTCACACCGCCTGCCAGAGACTGTGTCTCCAAAAGTGTTCTTCGTTTCCTAACTTAAATTTAACCGTTCCGACGAAAGCACATTTTAACTGTTAATGAGCATCTGAACAAGTGGTAACTCGCAGACCAACAGATGTCTGCGCATTACCGCAGTTTAGTGCCTGCTTATGCTTGAATTTTTGCGCGCAGTGACCTGATTGGCTAACGTCGGAAACGGCGCAACGTATCGAATTTTTTTTTCTTAACACTTGTTTCTCAGTATAACCTATCCTGCATCACCCTTACAAGCTTTTCAGACTGTTTCTGACCACCTTGTATAATTTTCGACCAGCATCTGGCGGTCAGTCGTATGTAACGTTGCTAACAACAGATCGTCAAATGATCATGTTGTCGGAGATAATTGACAGTTCATAAGATAAATCATTGTTTGTTGCTTTTTTGCTTGCTCTTTCATTTTTTATGTCTAACCACTCGTCTGTGGAATCTTTTCAGCGATATCCATTTCGAAATTCTCTCTTCCTGCGAGGGAGGTAGTTCTTCAGAATGCGCCAACCAGTATATAGTTCTGATCTGGTCTACTGGGCTGCCTGAGCAGGATCTTGCATAAAGGAGTTACTTGACCAGATGGGTTGGCGGGCGGGCTGATGACTGTATAGTAAATGTGTTCGAAGGTGGAAACTTTTTGTTTTCGAATCGCTGGTTTTCACCTTATCTCATACAGGTGCATCCCTTTTCTAAAGCCGCCGGTCTCGGACAGCCGGAGATGACACGGCAAGTCTTACTGAGGGCTTACAACCACTTGTTTCGTTTTGCACGACCTGTACCACACTGGACGTGGATACTTTCAGCATCCGTAGTTCGACACACCAAGTGACAACTATTAGCTTTCACTGTCTGTTTAAGCGATGAACAATAGATTATATTCTTCTTCGAGGAATTATGCGACTTACTTGCTTAAAAGATCTCATTTTCATTCTTAATTTCGGTTTAAAGTCGTATTGACATAAGACTCAAGTTAATCTTCCTCTAGTGATTCTGTGGCATATGTTCAGGACATATTTTTTTAATAAGAAGCAAAAAGTTCTCTGACAGTATCCCAACAGGTGGTATGCATGAGCTACAGCTAGTGATTTATTGAGTCGTTACTGCTCGGCTATAAGTAGCTGCTCGTCATTGTTCTGGCTGCCATAAGTCAGGGTTATTGGCACCTGAGTAACGAGATGCCCAGCCGCCTGATGGCGATAAGCTGATTAACACGCGATTGTGCAGATCCTGTTTGACATTTCTGGTATAGCGCGCGTGTCCTGATTTGTGATTATCACAGGTTATCACTCTTCGGCTTTAGTCACTAAGATAAATAAAGCTGACACGCCCCTTTATTCTTTGATCTCCTACATTACACGGGAAGCTATGAATTTTTTGAATGATTTCTTGAAGCCTTCATCTGCCATTAGTGTTAGAGTATGAAAGATATAGAATTACTATATTGGCCGTCAATATAAAGAAGTGCAATGTATTGTGTATGCATAGACAGAAAGACTCATTATTGTAAGATTATAAGATTACAGAACAATTACTAGAAACACTCAAGTCTATAGAATATGTAGGAGTATTAATCGCAGGTGAGGCAGATTGTAGACTGAGATTTCATTGGAAGAATCCTCAAAAAATTGGAATACTGCTCGTCAGTATGAGATACGTACCAGATAGGACCGAAAGAGGAAAGATGATCCAAAGACGAGTAGCCCGTTTCGTTTAAGGTTCATGTAGCGAGTGCGAAAACGTCACATAGATGCTCAGCCAACTGCAGTGGCAGGTGCTGCAAGACAGCTTTCACAGTACGGTCTACTATTAAAGTTCATAATGTGTACGTTCCTAGAAGTCAACCAATAATTCCACCTAGGTATATCTCGAGAAAAGATTATCAAGATAAAATCAGAGAGATTCGAGCCCACACAAGCCTTACCAGAAATCTTTCTTCCCGCGAATCATAAATGACAAGAACAGAAAAAGGGCAAAGCGACACGAGTACACAAAGTACCCTCCGCACATACCGTAAGGTGACTGGGGGGGATAGATGTAGATTTCAAAAGCTTTTATTCTCTACCTGTCTGAACTCTGTCGCCTATGTTTCATTTCCGTACAAGGATACACTCCAAAAAAGTACTTTTAGAAAAGTGTTCCTAACACCTAAGTTTTTACAAGTGTATGGGGTCTGTTCTTTCGGACAAGTCTCTTGACAGCCGTGAAGAATGAAATGTCAATTAATTTCAAACGTCAGCTGTATACGGTACGGTGATAGAAATCAACGGTGGTAGTTGAAAATGTGTGCCCGACTGGGATTCGAACTCGGGATCTTCTGTTTACTAGGCAGGCGCTCTAATCCCCACCGAAGACCCAGGAATTAGGGCGGCTGCGCGGACTTACCCCAGGCACGTCCCCCCAACAGACCCACATTCTCAATTTCCTCCAGACACTACGAAAGTAGTGCTCCCTGGCAATTAAGCTCAAGGAGCACTACTTTCGTAGTGTGTCGAGTAAGTTGAGAATGTGGGTATTCTGCGGGGCCTTGCTTGGGATAAGTCCGCGCTGCCGCCCTAATTCCTGTGTCCTCGGTGACTTAGGGCTTAGAGCCTAGTAAGCAGGAGATCCCGAGTTCGAATCCCGGTCGGGCACACATTTTAAGCTTTCCCCGTTGATTTATATCAACGTCCCTTACGCAGATGATGTTTGTAATGCATTGAAATTTCACCTAAATTTTTAGCCGGCATTAATAAACTTAAGTTTTTCAGAAACGTTTTTCCTGCAGTTGCCAGCCTGCATTTAATGTCCTCTGATCTTCATTTATTTCGCTGCAAAAATAACAAACCTACTTTTAATGTCTGATTTTTCTAATTGTATTTCTATAAGTATCACTTGCTTTAATTCTACTACAT